>NC_134572.1:36862500-37045000 GCF_050947875.1 Dermacentor variabilis | reverse complement strand
CACTGCATCACTACACCACAGTAATAGCGTTTTCAGAAATGTGGAATTCAGTAGTGACCACATCGAAACGTTACGGAAGGTTTGTCAGAAGAATCATATAGACGTATGTGTAAAGCCTAATACAGGTTTAGTCAAGCATTATCGTCCGCGGTAACTTATAATTAAACGCGGGAAGAGCAGAGACAGATAGTGATAGACAGATAGGAACAGAACAATGACAGAAAATGACTCTTTAGGCATGAAATGTTTTTAGCTCCCGTTGTCGACGACCTTCAAGTGACCTTGTGCCAAAAGCCACAGCCGTTATCCGGGCACCCAAACAAGAACTTCCGGTTGGCGACGAAATAAGTATAAATAAAATAAATAATACGTTATTTATTTATTTAGTTACTTATTTACAAGAAAATCGCAGGTCTGAAAAGAACTCGTGCATGGAGGGGCATCAAGTAGGAGAAATAATAATAACAATATATATAGACAGTCAAAATGGAATAGTTGCACAAAGATAAACAAGAGACAGAAGAAGGGGAAAGGCTGGGAGGTTAACCATATGGGTAGATCGGGTTTGCCACCCTACGCTGGGGAGAGAGGGGAGGGGCAGTAAAGTGATAGCAAAGTAGAGATAAAGAAGGAAAGGAGCACGGACATACAATCACAGTCAAATACTGCCACCGCATACGGTCACCACACAGCACAGTAGCACTTGCAGCACTACAAACATCTGTTCAGGCTACAGCCACTTGTCCAATTCTGTTGCCCTTAAGAAGTGCGACAGTGCCCTCGTTGCCCTCCGTAGCGATGGCTTGTAATGTCGGCATTCCAAAATAAGTTCCTCTGTTAGAGGTCTTTGGTCGAATCACATCATCGCGATTTCGAGCGATTGTCTATGCAAATTGTAGCTCGGACAGTCACAGAGAAAGTGTTGAAGAGTCTCCCCGCTACCACAGTCATCACACGAGGCGTCGTCGGCCCATTTGATTCGGAATGGAAAGTACTTAGTGAAGGCCACCCCTAGCCATATTCGACAAAGCACTGTAGCTTGGCGACGGCAGAGTCCAGCTGGAATGCAAAGGTGTAGAGAGTTGTGCAGCCGTTTGTTTTGAAAACTTCCTGCGTTTCAAAAGGAGAACGTGATATCACGGATGAGCATTCGAAGTTTTCTAACTCTGCTCCTTTTGCACGAGAGGTACGCCGACCACGTCCATATTTATACTGATGAATCGGCAATTTCCTAGTGTTCCTCTGGAGCTGTGGTTTTCCCAGCGAAAGCCACCACCATCAGTTTCAAGACGTGTCACCCAACGACACCGACGGCTGCGGAATTGCAGCTCTACGCACTGCACTTTGTCTCGTCAGCCAAGAACAACCTCCAAGATGGTCAAAATTAAGTGACTCGAAGACAGCACTGCAGTCTTTGCTATCAGCCCTGCGGTGTGGACCACAAGAACAACTGGTATTCGAGATTAGAGAACTAATCTATACCTTGACTGAGAAAGGACACCACGTGACATTTCAGTGGCTTCCAAGCCACTGCGGTGTCATAGGGAAAGCACACGCCGATAACGCTGCTCGGTTGGCGTCTTCAAGGTGACGAAGAGGAGCCGATACCGTTATCAAGGCCAGATGCCGCTACAAAGATAAACAAGCAAACAAATATGCTATGAAGATCGCGAATAAGTACTGAATATTTAGTAACGCTCTGTATAGTAAGACAATAAATGAGTGTCGGAGCTCGATGCAAAAACAATTTAACAGTGACAAGTTATGACCTAGTTTGCGCAATATAGGCAGTGCTATTTAGTGTTGTCAGAGGTAAACTGTTCCATATAGAGATGGTGCAATAGAAGAATGAATATTTAAACGAAGTGGTTTTGGCGCTGAAGTGTGTTAATGATTCTAAATGGCAGTGTCTTGTTAGTAATGATCTCACTTAATTGAGTAATGATTAGATATGGTACAGGGAGAAGGTACAATATGTTATATTTTAGCAAAAATACCCCGCGATATTCATACCTGTCTCTCTGTGCGAGCGACATGGCTCGTGTTGTCTCTTCCTGTTCCACCATTTTAATTACTTTTTTCTTGCACTATATTCACGTATTTACGGAATTATGTACCAGCAAGCTTAGGTCTGTACAATTTCGCGTTACAGCCCTTATAAGATCTGTCGCATTTATGTAACTTGTTTTATGTACAACTCCGGCGATGCTGGTCGTTTATACGGGCGACAGCTCTGATACTCGCTGATCGAGCTCTTCACCGTCACATATATTAAAATCACGCATGAAGCACTCGCATCCCTGCAGTCATGATAGCTGCATACACCGTACGTGTCCGCATGTGCCGTGGGAGTGCTTAGAGGATCAAAATACTACCAGTCCACCTGAGCAATTAAACGAAGCGAGAGAAACTCGACACCGAAAACGTGTCTCCTCTCTGCTGTGTGTAATCATTTGGAATCAAGTGCGCGTTGTGCCGCCGGCGCTGCTCTTATCAAATTTATATTTCGCGTTCTCGTTTATAGAGGCGCCTAAAGCAAGACACTCGGTGAAGTGTCGAATATATATATATATATATATATATATATATAACGAGCGTGGTACGGTGGTTTTGGCTTGCAGAGTCCATGTGTGCACGTGTTGTGCTTCTGCTTGGCGCTATCCGCCAGCGTTCTCACATTAAGCGGGAATGCCGAGGAGAATGAGAGCCAGCCTTCCTTTGCGATGTTATAGCGATAAGAAGTCCCAGTGAAGCTAATAATCTCTGCGACAGCTACTACGCTACGCCACAGTATAGGTTGACCAGCCGATAGCATCCTCGTGCAATTCAACAACACGCGATAGTGTTATACGAGTCGTCGGTAAAGCTCGCCGTAACGCTATACTAATCCAGCTGCCTCGTTTCCTCAGTTGTCGTCAGACCCGGCGTTTCCTGTTAAGCGATCCATAGCCCTACATTATATGAAAGAGCCACTGCGACGCCGCGTCCGAGGGCGAGTTAAATACAAAGCGGTCATCAAGGCTGTTCGCGCAACCGGCTCATCCGGGCGAGAGTCGCGAATTTCGCGAGAACTGCCGAAGCAGCGGCGGCGAGTGTATACAGCGAGAGTTCTTTGGAACAGTTGGTATACGGTTCATCAGAGAGGTCATCACGAAGTACTGGCGTCACGATTGCAATTTACGACGACTCGGCGCTTAGGTCCCCGCATCCGCACCAGAGTGCACCCGCGCCGAAATGATGCAGTTCGTTTAGATGACGTCCTAGGCAAGTTCACTGGTGCAATACTTTGACAAGGCCCTGCCTTGCACTTGTGAGACGGTTTGACGAGAGGGTAGTGGGTGAGGAATGGGAGGCGCGGGGCAAGGGAGTGACGTAGCTGTACGGTGTAGAACCCTTTCCTGGCGTTGCGGCGACGGCTGCCGGCTCGCGCTGGGTATGGCAGCTCGGAATCATGATTAATGCGACGCCCGCTTCCGAATCGGGGCAGAGGAAGGGAGAGAGAAAGCGCAAAGCACGAGGGGGAAAGGAAACACGGAAAGAACAAAAGCGTCAGTAAACCCAAAGTCCGCGAACGAGGAGGGAAGGAGCTTGGGGTGGATGGCGGTACGGGAGAAAGTGGAAGGCTCTCTTGCGCACGGGCTGAGCCGGCGGCTGCTTCATATATTATAATCGCTTTAATGCGAGTCAGCCTGGATGGCCGCTGCTGCGCCGTACGTCCTACTTCCCCCTCATTTCTGCGAGCGTGCGGTGAAGCCAGCGGACACGGCAGGGCGACCACGCGCCGCTGCGGTTCTTTGTCGCGCGGCGATAAAGGCAAGAACGTTCGGCGCTTGGCGACTCTGTGTAGTTTCATTGCTATGCTGCGCGTAAGCGCGCCGATGGCTTTGATTTTTTGCTTCTTCTGCCTGTTCTCATCGCGAATGCATTTGTTTTACTTCTTGTTCATCCTAATGTTCTTTCTTCATTTTTCTCGTGACTTCCGTCGCGTCGGTATCGTACTTGATGACACGTCATCAGACTCCGTTGGATTTTTTTTTTCGGTGCACGTCGCTTTTCCCGGTTTCATTTTGCTTTGTCCTTCCCTTGCTCCTTGCTCAGAGTTTCCGTTGCGATATACAGACCTTGATGGAAAAGAAAGTCGAGTTGCACGCGCGGACGTCGTTCCGCGACGCGGATAATTCGCAAAAGTAGATGACGCCTGAAAGCAATGGAGGCTGAAGGCCTTTCAGTACAGAGCCACTCTGCGCGTGGGTGGTTTTGGCCATCCGTAAAAGAGAGACTTTTGCCCTGTGGCTTTATTTTGCTACTTGCTGCTTATTTTCGTAAACACTGCGCAAATAAGGAAGCAGAGACGCTTCCACTTTTGTTGTTTTTGCTGTTATCGTGGTTATGTATTTTTTTAACAGTAAACCATCAAGTACAGGGTTTCTCTGATTGCGGACGTTACAAGCTGGCAAGAACTTGTTACGGGGATTCGCATTATTTTTCTGAAGCTCTTCGTATATATCTAGCATGTTGCGCAGCGTATAAGTAAACGTAAATATAGGTTAGTCGTTTATGTCTGCTTCTGTTCGTCTTGTAAGCTGTCGTGCTTTCCCCACTATTGATTTAGATATGTATTTGTTTCTTTAACCCTACAGACATGGAAGATCGCCTCACCACATGCAAGAGCACCTAAAACGTAATGCGTCAAAACTACAATGCCTTGAGGAAAGCCTAATTGGCGTCATCTGAGTATCAAAGTCAACAGCTCTTGGCTACACCGTACTGTTTCTAACTAACAAAATTTATCGCTCGTTGCTGCTTACTTCAGACGTATAAACTGTGTTCGAATTCAAGAGTCTCAATACTCACTGGTACTGAAGGTGCCTTGCACATTTCGCAGGGAGCTCAATTGAGGTGGTAGGTTTAAAGGGGCTCCGAAACACTTTTTATCGAAGTCAAGAAATGAAATTGAAGTTGAAATAAATTATTTCAGGATACTTTACAACAAGAAGTACTTCGATGTGTTCAACAGACGCAGGTTTATCGGTAAACTAAGATCACCTGTGATCCCCTTCGCGGTGCTCCCACGCTTTCTTCAATTCCTTGCACTGTGAAGACTACAGCGCAGCGTGGTGTGTCCGCAACGCTCCGCATACTGAATGACAATCTAGCGTGCAGTTCTAATTTGATTTTGGATTTTCGCGTAGAGGCCACTGCTTCCGATTTTGGCGCCTGCGACGCGCCAAACCCGGAGGCTATCCGTTGAAATGACGGTGTCTCATAGCTTCGCCGTGCTGCAGTGTACTAGAAAGCTAATGCGGATGTTCTCGCACCGAGTTATATAAGCAGCACATTTTACACTTATCTCTATGGAAATCACATAATTGCCAAACGTCGAACCAAACGACGTGTTTATGTACGCTCGTACGAGTACATAGGTAGCGCCCACATTGGGCAAGCGATGGTTACCGGAACGCGGACTCGCGTTGAAAGGATTCCTAACGTAACGAACTTCGACCAGTATGGCGACACACCTCGACGGTGTGCAACTCGGGAAGCTGACGAGCTGCTGGCGCTCGGGCCCGTTCGCCACGTGCTGGAGCTACGTCACCTACAGTAACCACTCAGAGCACGCGGTTGTCCTCAATGAGTCGAAGCGAGCTCAGTGTGCGACTTCGTCTCGAGTCCCCGTGGAGGCCGCGGTATGTACGCTTAGGCTGCTGCCGCAGCTACATGCAACTGTAGTGGAGTGGCTAACTATGGTGCACGACAGGGCTCGAGTGTGTGCTCACGCTCATGTGCTTCAGTCTGCAGGTGTGCTACTTGCCCCATTCTGGCCGTGTTGCGGGGTGGGAACCGGCGTTTTCCTGCACCAGCTTGACCGACGGATAGTGGCCACATCCCACTTGTGCATTTTAAATCGCTGTCAACAGCGCGATACGAAACGAAGTCTATCAAGGCGTCCAGCCAGGCGCGGCCAGGAGTGAGCGCGCGCTGGAAAGGGAGCCTCTAACCACGCAAACCCTAAGTTTTGCGTGGTTCCAGGCTTGTTGAGCATTCAAAACTGAACGACATTATCGAAACCCGACGGCCACGACACACACAAGCAGTGCGGCCAAAGTTTAATTCCTGCGTGGGCAGCCACGGCCGAGCGTGCGCAGAAGATAGTCGGCTTCTTCCGGAAGTACGTAATTCTTGTCGAAATACGAAAGTTGATTTTCGCTTACATAACCTCCGTCAATATACACAGTAACAGCATAAATAAGCGCACTGATCCAGATACTCTTCTTGATTGATGCAAGCTATCAGCCAATAGCAGCCATCTATGGGAAGCTTGCATATGAAGGCACATACAAGCCGCCGGCAGCTTCAAAACGGGTAAGAAGAAGGCCTCGATTGAAATGAGAGTATTTGAGAAAAACGTGACTTCGCGCTCCGCTTGTGAGCTCCATGCGCCGCGCACTACTGCAAAATCTGGCTGAGGTATTCACAGCAGCGTGTACGATTCGCGGATTGTGTTTAGTCGCAAAGCGAGATCAGTGATTCAGGACCCCTTTAACGGTGCCACAGATGAATAACTTATATTCACGCATCTCTCTTACCTCTCACGCTCACCCTCCATCGCTACTTTCTTTTTCTTTTGACTATTCTCCCCGATGAGGAGAACACTAGAGCACGCTGGGTTAGCTCGGCTGACTGCTCCCCCTTTTTCACAAACATTCTCGGCATTGGGAGTACAGTGACAGCCAAGTCCTGACAGAAAGTCATAGCTGCTGCAATAACTACAAAAATTAAATTGCGGAATTTAACCTCCCAAAACTGCATAGTGGGTTGTAAGGCTCACCGTATAGTTGGGGGCTCGGGATTCATTTTACCCAGGGGGGTTTTTTAACGTGTCCCTACACCTAAGTACACGAGTGACCTTGCATACCCGCTCCATCAAACTTGGCAATCAAAACTAAGACCTCGTATTCAGCAGCAACAACCTCAAATGTGTAACCCTGCATCAATCAGAGGGTCACCTGCCATAGTGAATTATCTATGGTGGCCACATTTCGACAGGGGCGAAATGCAAAAACGCTCGTGTTCCTTACACTGAGTGGACGTTAAAGAACGCCAGGTGGTCGAACTTAATCCTAAGTCCCCCATAATGGCGTGCCTCATGATCAAATCGTAGTTCTGGCACCAAAAGAATCCTAGAACCTTCTTTCAGAAGAGAGTCACAATCATAAGTTTGTATCTGATGCAACTGTGACATTTTAGGTTTTTCGGGCATATCGCGATCATTCAAAATGACGACAAGACTGGACAGCGTGGGTTAAACTCACACGCTTCTTGCAGGCGAGTGTGACAGAGGCGATGAAACCAATTCCAAGAAGCACCCCACAGAGTGTCTGTGAGGCGCCCCGCGGAGTGTCTCCTTGCACTGGTGCCACGTAGTCGGCGGCACAACGTCATGGAGGTGCACCGAGCTTTGAGACTACAAAAATAAATTGTGTCGGTTCAGTAGCCCGCAAGTGAAAAACACCGCTTGGATATTTTATTTCGCATGTCCCAACTGCTGACATCAAAGAGACGAAAGAGTGCCTGTTCATGCAAACACCAACGTTTCTCTACAAGAGATGTATCACCTACAATAGCTCGAACATTTGTTACATGTGTTGCGTGTCAACGAGGAATGGTCGCCTTTCCATATCTTTCAGTACAAGTCCCTCTCCGCAAACTGCGGTATAACAGCGCGTGTATGCGTCAAACGCGTCTAGTGGGTCCATCTAGATGGACAGTAGCATTTACACTTTCTTTTCACGCTGCTGGAATACAGCGCTTGTATGCACCAGGACCTTCGACGACGGAGATAAAGGAAGACAGGATCGGCGTCGCGGGGTCCACGATCTTTTCTCTCGCGCACACAGTGCCACCAAAGAACACCAGTATCACCGCAGCTGCATTTATATTCCCATCAGCACGCGTCCGTCGTTTGTCACAGCCATGGCGCTGCGGGCGGTGGCGCGGGCGCGCGTTCCTCGTCGCCTATCTGCACCCCATACAAGCACACACACACGAGAGCGCTGATCCCTTTTGGCCGGTCCGCGCACCACCACCGGGGGGGTGTCCGATCAATGCCCGCAGGAAACACGGCCGGCGACATCCAGGAATGATTGCGTCGCCCCCCGGCATAACGCCTCGACGGCGACCCACAACCTCCCGATGCCAACCGAACCACGGCAGCCACGCTTCTTTCCCGAAACGAGCGCCACAAATACATCTCGTTTTGCCGCTGCCTGCTCGCTTGCCTCCCAGCGTTGCGATCGTTTCGTGGCTGGCAGGCAAAGGTCCATCGCTCGCGCCTTCTTAGCCGCTGGGCAGGGGGAGCTGTCTGCGACATTTCACAGCGGGAATTGCTGTGGCGCGAAATTTCTTTTCTCACTCTTCGCTTCCTGGACAGAGAACAATCGCTTTAGTTTCGGAACACCAAATCGCCAGAGTGTATTCTTTTTCCTTTTTCCTTAGTATTGGCTAACGACGTCTGGGCCACATCGGGGGTGTAAAAGGAAAAACAGAAATCCCTTACCAACCTTCTGTATACCTACTTCGGTCACATCCCATAGCCTTACTTGCAAAGAGCTCGAAAATGCGAAGAATATGTGGTTTTCAATGTAAGAAAACGACCACTGAAGAGAGAAGAAGATGGCTACAAATTTTTCGCTTTAAGAGTATAGTGTTACGAAATGATATGAACCCACTGCATGCAAAAGGGGTCTGATGTTGCTTGTGCAATGTCACAATTTGCATGTCGAAGGAGAAGCACCAAACATTACACAAGACGTACATAAATTGACTGATCCAGGGCTGCCGTCCTGTCTACTTAATGCAGTGCGGTATAATTTGTGATTTACAGCTTCGAAATGGCCGCGAAGGCCGAAGTTGGAAACCACCACTCTAAATATTTGTCCTTTTGTTCTCGTTTTTTGTCGCATGTGAGTCCTTTCCCGGCTCTGCGAAGCCTTACTTTTCCTTATCGACACTCATCGTATAGCCACAGCACTCGGATACGGATTGATACCGGCACCGGGCCACACTTGTCTTTCCACTGCGACTCTCTCAGAGAGACCCAGCCTCGTGCATTTGTGCGTGTCTGAGGCATCCTTTCTCTCTCTTTTTCTGCACCGGAACAGGAACCCGCTTTCAATAGCCTACTTTGCGGCCCGTTACTTGCCGTTAACCGCTTGTGTATACGACTACGTCTCGGTGTTTATCAGCGCCGCGTCTGAAGCCGTGTATATACGTCTCGGTCACGAACGAAAGCAGTCCCACACTCGAGGCACTAAAATACAGGAAGGAAGGAAGCAGATGATGACAATAGTCACGTGAGTGTCGAGAAGAAGCGACTCGTCGTGGAACAACGGGACAAGCAGTGGTCTTCGGGAGTCCCGACCCTGCTGCGAAAACAGCGGGTCCATTAAGGACCTCGGCGTGTCCACGCACCAACGGCCAGTGACGCCGGCAGGACCGTTCTCGGTTCCCTGACTGCGGGTCCCCCCGATCGTCCTCTACCCCTTTCCCTCCCCTTCGCCGAATGTTTCCCTTTGACCGGTCATCCCGCTGTCCGGCGGCCGGACGCGGCAATCCGTGACGCCATTAGGGCACCCGAGACGCGACGTCACGTGCGGGGCATGCGTTATCTTTATGGTCCCGTTCAACATCACTCCTGAAAACCCCTTCACCTTCTCCCGAAACGGGTTAGAAGCCCGCTTCGCCGGTAGCCGCGCCATAGTTGACGGCACTGCCGCATAACCCCGAGGCCTCTAGCGGGCGGAGAAGTGAACAACCTGCGTGACCTGCGTATGTGTCGCGTTATAACTTAATTCACTTTCGTACCGGCGAACGGCGTCCGTAGTCCTATCAGGTTTATTTCTCTTCTTCGTTTCGGACGTGCAGCGCAAGCTCCTTGTTTGCTGAGACACCACGTCGACAGCGTGAAGGTTCCGGGCCCTTGTTTCGGAGACGGACTGCGAAGACGCGCGAAAGAGACGCGACAGAGCTGTTCCATGCAAGTCGAACATGTCGACCGCAAGTCGCGGCCGCATTACAGTTCCTACATTTCAGTTTCCAGAACACCACACATACAATGTATGTGGGACAAAACGAGACTGTTAGCATCTCCTACGTCTGGAAAGAGCTCTATTTGCCTGATTATACGCAATATATATGTACCATGTATGACTCGGAAAGTCTTTTGCACCTGATACGGGCTCAATTTTGCTTGAAGAAGCGATTCTGTTCTAGCGGATTCACCATAAATGACTGCCATTATGCTTGTGCATTATGCATAAAGGACTCCCATTATGTATAAAGGACTCCCTAAGCGCTGAGCGATAAGCGCACTAATCTGTTCGGGGTTTCACTTCTGTCATGACACTTTGTCAGAAATACAACTTCTTGCATATTTTTGGAGGACTACCGTCGGGTGGCAGAAATGCCGCGATGCAGCTCCAGGTCATCCACCAAGTCCTCAACAAGGGACGCTTCCCAGGCGCTTTATGCTAAGGGCATAGAAAGACGAAAAGGAAACAGCAAATTGGGGTTTGGTTTATTTCACGTTCGTAATTTCCAAAGGGTGCAACAGAAGGTCCCTGAAGTATGTGGCCGACATAGTGGTACTAATTTATAGTGTAAAAGATTTACAGAAACTTGCGAATATGTATGTCAACGCGCTTCGTACCTAGGCCTTGAGTTTAGCATATAGAAATCGCGATTCATTACTTTTGATGAAAGGACGAGTACTTACGCGGTATGAATTCAACAGAAAGATATACCCTTGGTCAAGCAATATACATATACCTCGGCGTATACATAAACGAAGTAAAGACTAAAGCAGCCATCAAGATAATCTAAAAATGAAGGGAAAACGGAATGCAGCAAGACAAGTGTCTGGTGAATACAAGTCAATTTAAATACCTGGGAATAACGATAACAGAAAACTTATCGTGGAGTATACATATAAATAATCTTTGTTCAAAAGCATACGGGAGGTTTTTTTTCTTGCGAAAAAAATTGGAGGGTGCTACATGCGATGTACGACTCGCCGCATACAAAACTTTTGTAAGGCCACTTCTTGAGTACGCGTCAGAGGTATGGAGCCCTCATCAAGGTTATTTGAAGAAACAACTAGAGAAAATTCAGAGGTACGCGGTGCGCTTTATATGCTCCCGATATCGAAGGACTGATTCAGTCACAGAAATGCTCCGTTTTTCTAAACTGGACCTGCTAGAAACACGTAGACAAAAACATCGATTGAAATTATTATTCCAAATACTTCAAGGCCAAATAAATATTAGGAAGGAAACATACATACTAGCACCTGGCAAACGGAGCTCCAGAACCAACCATAACCGATCTATCCAAGCTTATACCACTCACACTAATACACTCAGGCACTCCTTCTTCCCCTACGTGATTGAAATGTGGAACAAGTTACCGATGTGTGTAGTGGACCATACTGATCTGTCCCAATTCAAAAAATCTCTGGATGACTATCTGTGCGAATGCGCAGCTTGATTTCGATGTATTCTGTGTTTGTGATTATTGCACTGTTCTTTTCTTTTATATATTCTTTTTCATAACCCTCTCTGTAAAGACCCTCGCAATGGGGTTGACAGTATTGTTAAATAAATAAATATAAATAAATAATGAAACATTGAGCACTTTGGGGGCTACACTAAATATGAGGTGGTGCATGGAATCTGGTGGAGGAGGAGGAAAAACTTATTTTCCTCAGATGTTGGGGTTCTTTGAATTACTGGGTTCTTTCTTCTTCCAGGCGGCGTGAGGTGGCCGTAAGCCCTTGCTTGACTTGCGGCGATCTCCAAAGCGCAGTTGACTGTCCGCAGCCGGACTGCGGGATCCGAGCTGCACACCGCTACCTCCCACTCCGAAGTGTTCTTAAATTGGGGTTCCACCCTAGGCTTTAGCCCGGGGCAGTCGCTCAATATATGTGGAATCCGGAAAGAAGAAGTGCAAGCGCTATCATTTGCAAATGCTATTTTGTGCTTAAAATCGAATATCTTGTCGGGGTTTGGTGTGAAACGAAGATCGGTAGGCTGGTTGGATTTGGGAGCCTACGGTGAAACCACAAACGTAGCAGTACAGGGTGACATGGCTTAATTGGGGCTCTTTTGAAATCGGCGAAGCGCAGAGAAAAATTAATTTGAAGAAAGACTCGGGAACATGGATGAAAATAATTGGATGGCTAAAGTACACAAGAACCTTCATCTGAAATTCATGGCACAGAATGTAGGAAGAGTTCTCGAAATTTGGCAAACAAGTACAGGGTAACTGCAATGGTAATAGACAACCAGGAGTCATTAAAGAGAAAATGAAAGAAAAATAGACAGTGGATTGAATGGAAAGAATGGAAGAAAAAAAAACATGGAGATTTACTAGAATTGGTAGAAAGAAATTAGAAGGGAAAATTTGTCTGATAATACAAAGGGCAGTGATTTCCCCCCCCCCCAAAAAAAAAAAAACAGCGTAGCAAATATTTGCAACAAGATGAAGCATGTGTCTGCGGCAGCAGGAAACCAGAGACCAATCAGCACATACGAATGGAAAGCAAAGGTATTCACGCAGTGAGACCCATAGGTATCATACACCTTCACGAAGCGCTTGAATTTAAAGTGGACGGAAGTATCCAACTGTCAGCAGTCGAGATAAACAAGGGGTGTTTAGAGTATTGTTGGAAAAAAAAGCAGGGCAGATATTTTTATGACCGGATCCGTTACAGGCAAAGGTAGCGGTACTAGGCAGATAGAGGAAGAGAAACAAATATTGATAAAATGTATACAAAAGATTTTATAATGAAAAAATGTGTTGCATAACTGATTAACTCCAGCAGTCGGGATAAGCAAGAAACGATTAGAATATCGGTGGAGAAAAAAAAAAGCAGTGAAGAGACTTGTAGAACCAATGTCGTTACAGGGACAATTGTCACGGCTCGTCTTCAGTTCGCCATCGGTGCGAAGTCGTCGACGGGTATACAAGCCGGTTGGTCGTTTCGTACACAAGTGAACACAGCGAAGGGGCCAGAGTCGGGAGAAAGAACAAAAATATTTATCGACTGACAATGACACAAAAATAAAAAAATGACACAAGAACACTAACACTCATGTACTTGATATCGATCAATGATGACGACAAAAATAATGCCAAGAGCAATTAACAGTGGATATAAAAACTAACACTACACAGCAATATACTTAACAGTGGCTCACTAAACCAGAGTACAAAAGAAAACAAATTATGGCATACGCATGGCCGGGCAGCAGCAGCAACCGTGGAGTCGACGGCGCAGCTTTCCCGAAAAATGCTGGCGAGCCGATCTTCTTGCGGTGGATGCGATTGCTGGGCTGGGTTTCCTGGGAGTCTAGAGCTGACGACTTCCCTTGAGCAGGCTGAGCTAATTTGAGAGGAACCATGATGAGCTTCGTTGCAGACGTTGGTTTGTCGTCTCTTACGTCAGCTAGTCATTGGGAGTTCAGATGCAGCTAGGCAGCCCAGGCGATACTGGACGGCACTCGACGCTTCTCAGCAGATTATAGGCTCAGCTTCTAGACTACTTAGCTGGGACTAAAACCTGCGTTAAATAACTTCTCCTTTCCCTAGTTCCCTGGGTCGGGGAACGGCAGATATATGGTGACGATCTAATAACGTTCCCCCAATTGTATCACGACTCGTCCCAATGTCTTGGCCGTGCCCCTTTTAATGAGGAGCGAGGGGCGACCCCTGCTGTTAGAGGTCGCGCCATCGCATTGCACCAAACCGACACGCTCGCATCCCCTTGAGCCCGTGACGGACCTCTATTCTCTGTTGACAACCACAGAAGAAACAACGGCAGCGGGCCATACGGCGCCAATCTCTCTGACAACGCATACACTGTTGGCAATTCGTGAAAAGGGGACTGCTCCACACCACATATTTTGGGGTATTCACAACCCCTCTCTTCTTAGAAAGCTTCTCAATGCATGCGCGGGGCATAGAGTGCACAGGAGCTCCTATACAAAAGACTCTCGGAACGTCAAGGTCGCGCCAAAAAAAAAAAATATTTAAACCTGCTTTTGATGTTTTCGGCCGCTTGCCCGAGTGGCCGGCAATCCCCGTCTTACTCGCCGGTTCCTACTCCCACGACCTTTTACCACCCGTTGATCGGTTCTTCGCCGACTCGCACAATGCCGCACCGTGACAATACGTAACTGTACAATATAGGGATAAATAATTTAATTAAGAAAGAAAAGATGGAGGAGAGGCAGGCAGAAGGATAGGTGGCGATAGATGTGGTGAAACGTGATTACATCAAGCATGCAGCTGACTATTTTTCGCTGCCCCGTTGAAGCGGTGCCGACAAATTCAAGTGAAACACTTCTCCTCTTTGCGCAAATGCTCACGCGTGCTATAGCTGTGCGTGGGGAGCGATTTTCGTTTTCTGCCCACTCCCTTCGGTATCGGGGCTTCTTGATATTATCAGTCCTTGGCTACCAATTGGCCACAGCTCGCTGCACTACTGGCGGTCGTTCCGCCGTACATGTATGCCGGCCACGCCTTAGTCTCTCGTTCTGCTTCTTTTGTTTTTAGAATATCCAGTCCCTACCTTACTATCTTATTCCGATAGTAGTTATATGATCACTCCATGTGAATTTCTGCCGTCAGCGTCGTCGTAAGGTTCTGTATAAAGTCCAAGGGCGATAAAATTGTCGTCGCACTCCTTATGGTGTATGTGCGAGGGAAAGCGTGCGAGGATTAGCCGGCGAACTTGGTTCAATCTCGCGTGCGCGAGCGAAGAACACGGCCCGGATGCGTGCCGTCTCCTGTCACGCACGAGGCAGAGGAGTCAGCCGAGGGAGGAGGGACGTTCTTCTCGAGAGGCCTCCTCGCCTCGATGTCCTCCTCGCCTCCCGCTCCGCACAGAGTGGAGACAACCGCGGCACTAAAACGTCGTTCGCCACGCGAATCGCGGACGCTGTAGTAGACGCATTTGGCGGACGCCGTAGGGTCGCGTTGCCTGCGCTTGTGTGTCTTGAAAGCGATCTGCGACGAGGCCAACAGGCCGCGCTCGCCTCATCTTCAAAGCGATCTGCGATGTTTGCAGAGTGCGCGTAGTGCCGGTAGCTTTGTATGCGCTGTGCTTTCGACGTTTCGTTCACGTTGAAGCGAGATATGCACGAAGGTCGATTCTCTTTCGGCTACCGCGAGTCCTCACTCCAGCATTTTGACAGCGAATTTCTACGCTCATCGAGCGAGATGTGTTCATGTTTGCCTGTGCGCGCGCGACACCATGCTTGCAAATTTAGTTAAAACACGTTGGCGGGCTAGTTGGTTTGAATCTATGATAAAATGTGTAGTGCGACTGATCAAGGACGTAGAAAGGAGCAGACACACAAATACAGCGCTGTCTCTGTGTGTCTGTTTCTTCCTTTGTCCTCGTTCAGTCACGCTAGCTTATTCTGTCATTGTTAATTTAGTTTTACTTCATGCGATACTTTGGCGCTAGATTACGCCCGCATCTACTCATGCATTCAAAATTTCTTTACCTTTTTGTCGCGTTCTCTGTGCCCTGCGGGCATCGCGAATTCGAAGCACCTTGTTTATCTCGCAGCTCACAGATGGTGGTGCGAGCGACAAATATTCTTTTTCTTGTTCTTCCCTAAGCTCGCGTCTAGCTCGCCCTCCGGTCTTGCCCCATCACCTTCACATAGTATATTTTCTGAAGAGGAGCTTGACTTGACAGGCGAGACGAGAGACCATGGCCAAAGTCATATCTCTTGCTTCTCTTTGGAAGCATATAAAGTGCCTGGGAAACGACATTGTAGATTATTATAAGTTTATTTGCGCCGCCTTAGTGTTTACGGATAGCTCAACATGTAGAAGGGAAGAACAACAGAAAGCTGAGCTAGTTGGTAAGGATTCATCATGCAAAAAAGAGGTGAGGCGTGCAGACACAAGAGTAGAGAAGTGGACAACTCGAACGCCGGCGTTCTTGTTGTCCACTTCTCTACTCTTGTGTCCTGTCTGCACGCCTCACCTCTTTTCTGTAGACGGGAAGTCTCGTTTCTTACCCGTGACTGCTTTCTGTGGGACTGAAGTAAAAGTGCGATGGCACACCAGTTTACAGGCATATTTAACAATGCAGCCCAAGATATGTTTCTCTTAAGGCTAATTAATTACTCAAGGTCACGTAGGGCCAAACAATGAAATATTCCTTACCTCAGAAAGAAAGCCTTCATTGCGGTGAGGCCATCTTATGTCACTCTGAAAGCTTGCTTACTGAGGGGCCCTCAGTAAAGGCTTCCTTGGTGCTTCCTCAGCGTTAGGTAGCTCCGAACCTACCTTCATGCGTCCTTACGCCGCTCCTGGCCCTGAACGATCACTGAGTGGAAGTTACCGTCTAGGAAACTGTCTTCATTCAAGTATTCTGCGTAAAACAAAATTCTATGTTAATTAGCTCTTCTGTTTCTAAGATATTACAAAACTAGTAGAAGAAAGTATGAGTTTTAAGAACGCGGCCTGGTGACAACAAGACAAAACTGCTATCGCTTGTTATTATTTCCCAGCAATTTTCTTACTCATAAAAATAATTGCGTTCTTTCTTTAATTTTTTCAGGATAGATGCTTTCTCTAGCATACCAGAACAGGGGGAGGTGTAATAATGCCCTACCTTTGTATTCGTCTTTTTTTCTTTCTTTTATTTTTAAGTAATCGTTCCAAGGTCCGTATTTCCCCAAAACTTATTACGCTAGATCTGTTCAAAAGGTGAGTTACAAGCCGATCATGTTGTTGGACATGATAAAAGCGAAGTTGGCCAGCCTGTGGTCAACAGCATTTACAAATGAAAAACTTTGTAAATTCGGCCCCAATTCATTAATTAGCACTGACTGGATTCTTCCTATGCATTTTCCATCCACTCTGTTTTCTATTTCTTTTTTGCGTTGTTCTCCCAGCTACATGTAATTTCCACGTACATATGTTATGTATAATGATTCTTGCTCACTTTGTATTCCGCGTTTTCGATTCCTTCTCCTCTTCTTGGCATCCGGATGTACATTAATAAGGTCCTGCCGCCTAGCTTCCTATCTCGTTTCCTTCTGCTACCAGAATCGATCTTCATCACCGTCTTGCCAATTTATCCCCTGCCTCTTCTCATTACGTGGCTGAGCCATCTCAGCCTTGCTTCCGAGATGTCTGTGACTTTCCCTTTACTTGGATTCCGTCTCTCTGAACTCTGTCTTGCCTTGTTAAACGTACATTTCGCTCGCCAAAGGGCAGGCACAGTTTTCGCGCTCGGAACACACCACAGGCACCAAGACTGCTCTGACGAAAGCAAAAAAAAAAAAAAAAGGAGTCTTGACTTAGTCGGCGCGACCGGAAGCAGGCTTTCTGTGAGCGATGCCATCAGTTAAAGAAAAGCCGAAGGGAATTAATGTCCCTGCGGCATCTTGTACAGCGTGTACAAGCCAGCAATGTACAGCTTGTGTGATAGTCGCGTTTTAAACATGGACATCTCCCAGTCAAGTATGCTTTATTCTTAGTGAATAAAACAAGTCACTTCTTACTTCAAAATTGCGAGTGATAATGAAATTCTGCTGATGACTTTCTTGACAATAAAGTAACCTTTGATTTATAAAGAAAATGTTCTTTCTTCAACAGATGCAGCTTCCGTTTTTTAATGAAATTCTTCTGAAAAGAGCCTGTAAAAAGAAAGTATACTTTCTTTTGACATTATATAAAGAGGGGTTAATGATAGCGCGTTCTAAATGTAAATACGTTGTGAATAAAGTCGATGGGAAGCTGGTAGAAATTATAAAGTTGCTGAGATATTTTTTAAACGTACGCTTTCTGATTGGTACTTCCTGCTTAAATGTACGCATCTCAAGGCCTTCTGATGGCGTTCACTTGTACACAGAGTAAGTATTATTCCATTTCACATATAACTCGAGCGAGATAAGATGCCATTTTTATTTACAGGAAACATAGCAGGTAATGGCATCATATGCCTCCCTGCTTCATTCCTCACGCTGCGTCTCACTATAGTACATGGACGCGTCTATAATCCACGTACGGAGAGACAGCACTCAGACGAATGTTACAAATGTGCCGGCATAAAAGCATGATGGTGATGTTCTAGAAAGGAGATATGCTTTGTGTGTTATCCAAAGAAAGGGTTTTTTTTGTACCCCAAGCATACCGCATAGATTTTTCTTCACCCCTTTCTTGCTTGCATAAACCGGATCTTTGACCCAACGGCAAGATATTGTTACACGCACACACAAAAAGCGAAAAATTGGCGACGTGGATAATACGGACAAGAACAGACAGCCTAGCCATCTCGCACTTAAATATTTCCTCTATTTCGCTTTCTGGCTTTGTATCCAACACTTCAGCGTTACCGCGCAGGAAATTTCTGGCGCCCCACGTATGACGGTAGACGCAGTAAACGAAAGCAACATATCCAAGCAGCAAAGCCCTCTCCACAAGCAGGGTACAAACAAACAAACAAATAAACAAACAAACAAACAAGAAAGGTACACACAGGAAAGGAGAAGGGCACTAGTAAAAACGCATTGAACAACCGCAGCAAAACGCGCGCGGGAGCAGCTCTCCCGGCAGCACAACACACGAATATACAGTCTGCAATGCGTTCCTCGTTTCAGTTCCGACAGCGCGTGACCGGAATCGGAAATGTGCGACGCGCGACAGGGAAGAGGGTGAAGGGGAAGGGAGACACCGCAACGCACTAGGGGCTTTACAACGCACTGCAGCAGCATCAGCAGCAGCAGCAGCAGCAGCCAACGACGGACGAGAACACGAACGCTCTTCGCGTGTGTGCACGCTGGACTTTACCTTTCCTTCATATGTTTTTGTTCTCCCTCTCTCTCCTTCACCTTCCGGCGGTGTTATGGCTGCGTTCTGTTCGTCATCTGCCTTCTGATACCCCCTCTTCACTTTTTTTTTCTGATCATACCCTTTCGTTTGAGGTCCTTTCTGGTCGAAAAGAAATGTACAAAAGAAGGAAGAACTTTCCCCCCTTTATTATCCCCGGTCAACAAAATTGCGGTTTTTTTTTCCGCCAGGACGGCCCATCTAGAATTCCTTTACTCGAACTCATCCCCCCCCCCCCCTCTCCCCTTCCACGCTGCTTTTTGTGCACTTCATAAAATATTTACGTCCAAATCTCTTGTGCAATTTCGAGTGCCGTTTTTTGATTTCCTGGCAGTAGAGAAAACTACAGGCGGTGTCTCCCTTCTTAGTAGCTCCCTCTGAACTCGCGTGGACTGCAACATTTTTTTTCTTTTTTTTCTTTAACTTTGCTCTCTCTTTCGGTTCGCCCCTTCTATGTGTACCATCTTCGTTGCGGTGTGTACCTTCTGCGCGCATTGATTCTAGGTTTTCCTAATGCATAGCTGCACAGAAATGCACGTACTCGTAGAAAACAAGAACGTGCCCCGCCAACCTGCGTTTGTTGGGCCCCGTCCGGATTGAGTTTTCTCCTCGAAGCAATGGTGGCTGCGCGAACGGAAGTCGAGCGGCGGGTCACGCTTGTCCAGTCCCCTGCCATCTCCGTGCCGGAGTTTGTCTCCCGAAATTCAGCCGAGCCCAGAAGCATCGTTACCGTTCGACACACCTCGACCTGGACAAGACAATGCCGCTGCAGCAACGCAACTGTGTGATGCTGTGCGTGGCACACCAGATTAGACGAGAACCTCGAGCTAGTCCGCATTGAATAATAGATCTTTTTCTTTTTTTCGCGGACACTGTACGTAAGCCCGCTCACTCATCTCTTTCTGAGAACAAGGCACGCTATACGGGGGAAGGAAAGGAGGAAAGTATGGGGCTTTGCTGCGTCAGTTAGAGCGTCCAGGCGCACGCCTCTGTAACCCCTGAAGACGCTAGCTAAGCAGAAGAAGGCATGCGTTGGCAGAATAGTAGAACGCTAGCTGATATATGCATAATCTGTTGAGTTGTTCGTTTCGTGGTTTAATAAGTTTGAGGTGACTTAGGCATTGAGGCAAATAGGCCGTTACCAAGGAAGCACCCGGAAACAGTTGGATTCTATTTTTGTCTTCGAGCGTGAGAGTAGTTCTCGCAATTGCATAGGTGGTCGTAAGTTTCGTGACCACGATAAAGGAATTGTGTAAATAGAAGTTTGGCTGTGTCACTTTGGAGTAGAGTATTTGTAAACATAACTTGAGTTTCCTTATCTTGAACTACACGGTATATACGGTTTGGTGTTGATCGCCTTACTGCGACAAAACCTCTCATGACTGCCTTTTTCACAAAGTCTACCATCGTTCGTCATTGCGTATCGAGCTTGTCATACCTCCGACTTATCGATTATCTCGGACTGAACATCAACGCACAATGTCGAGTGCACATTTTGCAGCACAATTTCATTTTCTTGTCCCTCCATACCACGGACATCTAACGAATGAATCAGCTTCTCGTCGACATTTTATCTATTTTTGTTCATTCCCTCTTTTCTTTAGTCGTTCTTTATCTACTTACCTTCCGTGTGATAATCCTTAGTGATCATTTAATGTATTTAATGTGTCACATCATCATCATCATCACCACCACCATTATCATCTCAACATCATTAGCATCGTATCGTGCCATTTGTCACGCTACGTCACAGACGCGCCGCGTAGCGTCGATACGTGCAAACTTTGGATTGCAGTTGCGTTGTATTTCACTAGGTGTTCCGACACGTAGCAGTTGCATGTAGCAGTCTCATGCTGCATTTAGCTGAACTTGGCTAACTCAAGCAGGCTAGGTGACTATTTGTCACCATCTTGTTTGAAAGGGGATGTCAATAAATCATTATCATCATCATCAGTAGCAGCAGCAGCAGCAGCAGCGTATCGTACCATGGGTCAATGGTTGCGACATGTGCGCCGCGTGGCCTGGATACCTGTGTTTACTATTCAGTACACCTTACGGCGCCTCCTCGCAATGTACGAGCTTCAGCTGAAGAAGGGAATGGTGGAGCTACGCGCGCGGCTGCAACCAGGCAACGTCGCTCGCAGCAAACCACTGTGCAGAGCAGAGAGCAGCACAAGCCGCAGCTCGCCGTCGACGTCAGGCGGACAGTTCAGATCGTTCTCTTGAAACGACGCGAAGAGACTTCGCCGCGAAGACCCTGTAGTGCGTGCTGCCAAGAATGGAGCTCCTAAGAAGCCGCTCCTCCAGCTTAAGATGTCACAGTGCTGAGTGTGCCGCGCAGGTCTGTGACTCCTTTAGATACGGCCACGGCTTCCTGAATTTGAATACGGGGTTTGGAATGCGTGGGTAGTACATGATTCTCAGGTAATGTCTTAGTAGAGAGATGCCCTAATGGACGCCGCACACAAAAGTGCTGAACTACCGGGACACTACTGTTATTTCTTTAACAATTCAGTTCTCATTCGGGGAGGAAGAACCCTACCATCTGCACAGCCATAACTGGAAGACCTAGATGCGATGCAACGCACACAAAACATATATTAGAGAAGTGCGCATTTGCTTCTGCTCAGCGTTGGTCCTTTTTGTTTCCTCGTAATCCGCGCAGTTTTAAGTCATACTTAGCAAGTAGTTTTCAGCTCTGCCAGACAGCCATCTATACGCTGCACAGAGATGTTATTCATACTGTCTGTGCCTGATTCTAGAACCACACATAGGAAGAGTGGTTAAGTGCCGGCCTGAACGTTGTGCAAGACGCATTTCGCATTATTAACTTGGTCACTGGAATACGCGATAAGAGAAGCAGATGCGACTTTGGTCGCTTACTATGAGCGAGTAATAAGTATATCAGTCGTGAAGAATACATCCGAATAAGAGCGCGTATTAGATGCCTCTGTAAGCTGCTGCAGCTCATTGAAAATCAACAGCATACATTGTAACAACATATACATTGTAGCTTTCCTAGGCTGACACCAGTGTCATTTTTCTTCACGAATTGAAGACCCATTTCATCCTAAACTAAATGGTTATTTATGGTCTACGGTGGCCTGTTTTTTGGTCCACAAAGCACTATACATGTGCATGCGCTTTAGGCTTATATTTATTTCATTCTTAATTCAAAATTGTGTATGCTTTCATCCTCTCGTGCAGTTTTCATCTTTTTCCGGCCGCCAAAAAAGTCGTCTCACGCTGTCTTTCCTTAATTAGGAATTCACGACGGCCTTTATCTGGAATCATATTTCCTCGTGCCTTTAGCAGTCCCGAATATTTTGTTTTAATTGCTCAATGCGAATTTCTTGCCTCATGTAATGCTCCACTTCACAAATTAAGGATCCATCATCTGCAATGTAATGTAATGAAGGGACATCTCCGCGGGAAATAGTTGATCTCGTTAAGGTTTTTCGAACCTCAACGATCGAATCTCTTGAAGTGGAAACACGGAAAAGTGAGGAGGAAATCGCCAGAGACGGGGAACGTCTTGGAGGCGCGCTAAAAAAAAAAAACGATGCGACGCTGTGTCACCGCCCCTAGCGTCCATTCACTAAGCCCGGTCGACTCTCCGTTCGAGCATCTGGCTAATTGCAATTTACCTGTCAAATGAATTCTGTCGGCATATTTTCTGGCTCTTTAAACGTAATTTAATATGGCGCAACATTCTGTTTCTACGTACTCTTGCGGTACATTTGCCCGTAGGGCATTGAGAAAGAACGCACATTTTATTAGGTTTAAGGAAAGGTTCGAAAGTTTGGGTGACATTAAAAGCGCTTTCATACGTGCATTCCTTTTTCATTTTTTCTAATTATTAGTTCTGGTGCATTCGTCATTGAGTTCATGAAATGCTACGTCTAGTTTGCGGAAGGAGTGTTAGTCTTTTCTTCTCCCATCTTTCGTATTTTAGTTTGAGTGGCGTTTACTTATGCTCTGTTTCATGACATGCGGCCTTCAGAGGCTGTAAGTTCCCGTTGCCAACTCGGCGACAAATCTTTCCGCTATAGTTTTATCAAGGCATTATTTTTCAACTGCTGAGGAGAAAACGAACTCATTCACTAGCCTACACTCACGCACTCACTCGTACGCTCAATCCAACCAACAACAACGATCCTAGCTACCAGCAGTAGGATAAAAAAGAACGTTCTTGCTTTTGAATGCACAGATAACAGCAACAAACGGGGACAAAAGCTGATTTATCTACTTTTCGGATCAACCTGTTTTAGCCTGTTGCGTTTTCTCAACATACTAAATCTACATACAACGTTCGAAATACTAACGGTACGCTATAACGAGACAAAGCCTGATGTTGACGTCATGTGTAGTCATCCGTCAAAAACATTCCGGCATGTCACAATCTCTCACTCAAAAAACAACGCACTCCACACGGAGTTTCCAGCGAGGGTGAACTATTCAGGAAACGCGCAGCTGCAATCTTTCAGGTGCAAATAAAGCAGTCATCAGCTCTGCATTCTTGACTGTTTTACAAGCTAGCATGAGATGCGAGACGGTTGGCTTGCCAAGTGAGGATTTGCACACTGCAGAAATGTGCGGATATGAAGTCATCTTTTTTAATTGCTGTACTCCCATTCCAATTTTTCGTAACAAGCTCGCAAGTTTGATACAGACGTAGCAAATGATGTGAAACAAATTTTTAGTATTCTAATCTGACATAAAAGTGTTTCTAAAGCCTATTGAAATGTTTTCCCTCATATAAAAAGAAAGCTAATCAGAAAGTGCATATCTATTCAGACTCATTATTGAGTGAGACAGAAAAATATTGATGCAGAGAAATCTCAGTTTAGGAAGACAAACATCAACCTAAATCATCTGTTAGCCGAGAGAATAAGTTTTGACGTCAATGCAGTCCGCTCTAATTTGCCGAATCTTTTATTTTGAGCATGCAGCTCAAATAAAAGTTAGCATTACAAAGAGGAGAACCACGTCGATCGTAGGGTATTAGCACTTGCATATCCTTCCAGTGCTCCGTTATTTACTATCACTGAACGTTGTCTTCGTACTTTCATGCTACTCCTAAGTCATCAGCATACAACAAATCATCCGAATGTCTTTTGCTTTGCGGTGAAATTTTTTTCTATGTTCCTTGGCAGTGCTGAAAGAGATAATAAAATTACGCTACTTAGTGAGGGGAATTTCTCGCTCCGCTGCACATCACACATGACTGCTGCAAAAGCTGACTTGAATAGCTAAACGATGCCGAACGTCATGGCTGGCAGTAAAAAAAAAAAACGCTTTACTGCCTGTCCTTCGTCGCGTCCTCGTCAGCATCAGGTTCTGGCGTGCTTGTTCGCTTGTCTCTCGTTGCTGGCTTACCACGCTGAACAAAATAGAAAAAAATAGTATAGGGAGCGTAATGTCGGGCCGGCTCGACGAGAAGCTGCACTGTGCGCCGGTGAAAGCAGTGGCTGGGTGAAAAGCGAGGTGGCTTCGCTGGCTTAAACGGATGCTTTCCAAGTCATTTCTTGCTTGGTTTAGTTCCCCGACGAGTGAGAGAAAACTGGAGTGAATAATTTATCAAGACAGGCTTGTCTTTCGCTCGCGCGTGGTTGCTCTCCTAAACGGGTACGACGCGTGGCGCCCTCTGGACGGGTGCGCGAGGTGTAGAAGCCTGGCGCACTGTCCGCCTCAGAGGATGATGTCGTTTCACAAACGGAGAATGGATGCTGGGCTCCTGTTATACCCTTCGTCTTCCTATCTCCTTCCCCCACTTCTCTCTATCACGCACGCATGCAATGCGCACACACGTACAGGCAAACCTATTCTACTCGGTTATCACAAGTCCCGCTCCGGCTTTCCCTCAGTCAGCAGCTGCACGCAGTCGCGTATGCGCACAAGCGCGCAAGCACGCACGTACACACGCACACACACACTCTTTACTTTTTATCAAAAATGCTAGCAGATAGCGAGGAGACAACTTTTTTTTTCTTCGATTAACACTCCTGCGGAAATGTTTGCACTCGAGTCTCAGTGGCTTAGCCAGGCAGTGTTCGCATTTATAACACACAAGCTAGTACTTTGCTGTTTCGTTATTGAACTCCTCAGATCACGCTAAACTTTATAGATTTGCTAGTTCAGTCCGACAGTTACAGCATAAGTGAACGAAACCAAATGTGGGCTCTGTCGCTCTGTACTATGCGTTCAGTGGAAGACATTGCTATTTACTAAGTGTAGATCACTAACGCTTTAGTTAGGCATTGGCTGCAGAGGTAGTCAAGGTTGAGCCATGAGTCTGGGGAAAGCCAGCCCCGATTCATTTTTCTTAATGTTTGTCCCGGTCGTCAAAGCTTTAGCAAAATATTTCTTGTTATTTTTCAATACGGTGAGGCGGTCTTTCGTGGCAATCACAAGAAAAAAAGACACAAAAAATAAACAAGTTATATTGTAGTGAAAAGCGCGAACCAGAAAACACATCATGGTTGCGAGTATAATTCTCAGGATAATGAGCCTAAGTTGAAGTTTGCTCAAATCTCCACAAAATCTGCAGTTTTCTTTCATTTATCTCTTACATTTTTGTTTGTGTGTGTGGGGGGAGGGGGCGAGGGAGAAAGCGCCAGCGATAAAGAAAACAACTAGTTCTTATATTTATTTAAGTCTGGGTATGGATACAGAAGGCAATTACGGAAAAGGTCGAGTGCAAAACGGCTCGGGGACTAAAACTACTGGGATAAGTACCCTGGGCTTGAATGTTTCAACTGTATAAAGCTCTCCCGAAGGAGTGAGGCCTGGGTAGCGCTGCATTAATACATACTTATTACTCAGGAATAAAAAAAAGAAGAAACGCCACTTGAGCAGAGTGAAAACGACACGAAATTTAGAAAACCTGTTTTTTTCATTATGTTTGGTTCAGTTGCAGCCTTGCAATACCCATATGGCTTCGTTATGTATATGGCATTGTTAATGTTTTAGTGGAGCACGGAAGTCCTCAGTAATGGAGCTGTGCGTTCGGGGACTTCAGTACATGCGTCCAGTGGAATTGCCTAACTAGCATTTTCTGCTCTGACAGTGAAGGAGAATGAGAACAGAAATGAGGAAGGCGGGAATGTTAACTGGAAAAGCATCTGATCAGATGCCATGCGCTGGAATAGAGGAGAAGGGTATTGGACATATGAGAGACAGAGACGGAGAAGGAAAGACGCGGTGAATGCTTACACGGGCGCAGACAGCGGCACGCAGCCAAATGCGTTCGCGTAGACCAGACGGCTTCAAGAAGAATAGACGTGCGTCGACTGCCTTGTGGGGCGACGAGGATGGTGTTCCAGTGGCGCTTTCACCGACAGTGACCGATCATCCAGTCGTCGTCGTGTGGCGTTAGAGAGTGACTGTATGCTATTGTAGTGGCTTATGTGATGCCTACCTGGCAAGATAAGGCGAAAGTGGAACATTACCAACTTCATCCGGTAAATCTGTACGTTCTGTGTTTTTCCATCACTCATAGCACGCAGCCTATAGATGCTGAAGCTCGGCGCGCTGCTGAATGGTGAGGACTTTGGATTTCTCCCGCGTGCTTACACTGGTAAAGCTGGAGAATAATGTACACCAGCGCCTCTTGTTGTCGTGCGTCGTGTTCTGACATGAACAAAAACGAACGCCCACAGACCATGGACAAAGATATATCCGTGCTAATCTGCTTGCAAGTAAGACTAGTATATGGCTATCTTGGGACGTGCAGCAGTTTCCTTTTATATAAATGTCAACACATGGTTTGCAGATGAAGTGATTGTCTTAGGGCGACGAGACCTGATAACCCATGGTAAATTGACCTCTGGAGGCGCGCAACTGTCCGCTACGGCCGCATGGTTAAGGAAGTGTTAGACCCATAAATAAAGGCATTGCAATATCCTCCCGTTATTTCTAACAGTTTAGGCCAGTGGGCAATATTTATGCGTAAGAAAACGAGCTCTCGTATCACCGTCCTTGTTCAATGTATCTGAAGAGTGCCAGAACGAAAGGTCGGCTCCGTAATATACAGCGAGCGGCGATCCTTCCCCCCTATTCCCGTTTCATCGTCAAACTGCTCGACTAAGCAAGGACGGGTTCGTGGGACGAATAATGCGTTTGCCTAAGACACGAGAAGGAAGCCTGGCGAAAAATAAAGGACTAGAAGAAAGTTTACAGGAAGAACGGATAAGGGTTCGCTTGCCAGGCAGCGCCACTCGAACCATTAAGACGGCTGTGCCCCCTTGCGCAGGCAGCGCGAAGACTCGTCATAGCTTAGATGTGCCCAATCGGTCGCGGTGCGGTGCGGTTCTCTGCTGCGGTGCGCATCACTTAGGCCTAACCGAACCCGGAGCGGGCGCCGTAGAGCGTGGCTCGCTGCGGCTAACGGCTTTGCCCCCCGCTCCTCCATTCCGGGCTTCGCAACCGCTTCTCCTACGGTCGTCTTGACGCTGCGGCTTTTCTTTGCACCGTTTAGTCGCGGGCGTCCGAAGCTTCGCCGACGCCTGTTTCCCGCTTTCGCAGCGACGACCCGAATCTGCTTTTATGGCGTGCTCTGATGGCGACCCTTAACGGCCAAAGTAGGGGTGGTTCGCGTTGCGTTGGAGGCGAAGCGCGCACGAAGGCAATGGACTGTGTGGCGGTCGCGCAGCCCTGAGCACTGTGTGGTTCAAACGAGCCCGTCTGAACTTAGCACCCTGCTAGTATATGGGTGCGTTTACGGGGTCGGTTCGTTGGCGCGTGGTTTCACGATGATGGAGCCACGACACGGGCGCTTCGGCTGCTTCCCTTCGCGTGTTCCGGTGGTGTCTTGGTAAAAGCACAAAAAGCGCTAAACGACCTGGCGATGCGCCCGTACCTCATTGTAAGTATCCCTCTAAGTACTTTAATTAGCGCTTTAATCGTGTGTCCCTTCTCACTATACGTGCACCCCTACCTGTTCGAAGGGTTAATTGAAAGCAGGGCGTTCAAGCTGTGTGCGCTCATCAGCTATCACATGTGTTACAATGAAGTTCTAATGCGTCCATGAAATTTGACTGGTGTCGAAATCATGTTTTGCCTTCCTCTCCACGGACTAAACGTATTCGGCTACGTCGACGACGTCGTTCGCTGCTACACGCTGAACAGCTGCTTGCGATTTGTAAAGATATTCTCTGCCAACTTACCACTATGCGATATTCTGTTTTATGTGTTACTATTTTTTCTATAAGCGGAATCGGGTTTCTAAAATTTATTCTGGATAAAACAACAACAAAAAGAATTTTCAGCAAAGTGCTTCGTGTCGTACCAACATAGTAGCGAAGTTAAAAAAATGTTATTATGAAACATCGTTCCAGCGCACAAATAACAAGGAAGAGCAGAGAGGGACAACAAGAACGTTGGTCTTGAACTGGCGTTCTTGCCAGCAAGAACACCAGTCCTACAAAAAAAAAAATACATTTGAAGACCGGCATTTTCTTTGTCCCTCTCTCCTCGTCCTTGCTTACTTGGGCGCTGGAACAGTGTTTCATAATGCTATTCATTACTAACTTGCCCGGTGGTCAACGCTTAGCTTTAAAAGAATGTCACACCAAGCATGGTGTGACATTCAAGTGTGACGATTACCAAGCATGGTGTCACGCTCGCCCAGGCAAACATGAACACATCTCACTGAATGACTGCTGACATTCGCAGTCAAAACACTGGCACGAGGAAGAGCGGCAGCAGCAGCGAATGAATTGTCCCTCGTGCTGCTTATCTCTGCAACGCGAACTAAGCGGCGATGCCACAGCGCACAGGAAGTCATCAGCCCTCGGCAGCCTAGACTCTGTACCTACCACAGATGGCTTCCAATATAGCGCGCGGCAGCGCTCAGCCGCGCCATACGCAGCCGTCGCAAGAATAGCTAGCCCCTCCCTAGCCCCCCCCCCCCCTCCCCAGCCCACCTCCCGCGGTGTCTTGCACGCGATGGAAGACGGCGTGCTTCCTCGCCGCCTACCCCCTCCCCCCTCCTTGCATGCTTGTGCAAGATCCAGCCACGATCCTCGGCTCACATTTGCATGCTTTCACTTGCACACACAGCATACGGCGCGTGGCCGAGATGGTATCGCACTAGGATGGTATCGATCGATGGTATCGGAGATGGTATCGCACTAGGTCCACGGCAATGCGGACGCCGACGACGACAGCGGAAATACGCCCGGAGTCTCCATGTAATCGCTATCGCAATAAAAAGAAAATAAATCCACATAGATTTTGCGCCTTTGGTAGTCAAGGAATACGTAGCAATGTTTCATCTTGCCTTGTGATACAGCCCCTTCCAACCCAAGATGTCAGGTTCTCATGGGAACGAGATAAGCCTGCTCGAGCACATGCAAGCAGTGAACCTTTTGGTTGCGCCAATCCCAGGCGCGTAGTCAAATCCCCGCTTTCCTCACGGTTGCACAGACTATCCTATTCTCTGGACATTATAGGTGGTGCCTTTCATGGTAACAAAAAGCGCACGCCAGCGGCCTCACTGCCAAAACGAAAATAGAAAATGGGAGAAAAAAAAAGGAGAAGCGATGGCACACCGCCACCGTGTGCTCCTTGAAGACGAGCGGAGCTCACTTATGAAAGTATATCGACACGTAAGCACGCCCGCCCACGGCAGAACCTATCTGGAAGCAATCTTTCGGCTAGGGAGCCGAAGAGGCGGTTTGAACACTACCGTGCTGGCGCGCCCTGGCGGTAACGCAGAGAAAAAAAAAAGCTTAATACAGCGTTGCTCTCATCTGAGCGCACCGTCACCTCATCCCGGTGTCTCCCACCGCCCTTGACCTCTCTTACTTTCTCTCACTCTCTATCTGGATCATTCTTTTTCTTTTCCTTGCGCATTCTTGTCACATAGAAGACGATCGCCTACATCAAGTGCAATCTCAGTGTCCTCTCGGTCGCAGTTATATAGGTAGTCGCCGACGTAAGTTTCTTTGTCGCACGACGAAGTTCTAGACACGTCCATCCTTGAGACGACCACCTACGCAGGCAGTTTGAAAACTCTCCTCTCCACTGCGTCAATATGCTTTCTTTCCTTATTTGCTACTGCGACTCTGTAGGCCGTCGCTTCCCCCTGTCTCATTTTAGTGTCTTCTCCACTGGATGTATATAATGTTGCTGGCGGTGGTCACCGCGCCACGAAGCTCTCGCAACTATAACCTTCTCGAGTTTGTCCAGTCTGGTGCTTTCATAACTTCGCTTTTGTCGAAGCCGCCGCCGCCGCCTTTGTCGAATTTACTCGATAAGATTCGGAGTGTCTGCCTTGCTAGAATGGCGTGGGTGGCTTATATGGTTGGCAGGCCGTCTCCGTGCCGTCGCTGTCAGCGTCTCGTATACAGGTCTCCTGGCCGACTGGCTGCCGCGACGGTTGACGAACTGTGCAGCGGCAGGTCGTCTCCGCGGCTAGAAACTGAGCGTCAGAGCCACGCCAGTTCGCGCTCGATATCACCATCCTCCTCTCTTATCCTCTTACTTTTTTGTTTCATTTAGCCCGCAGCCTCAGGGGATGCTCTGTCCAATATATCGTCCCGGCGAGTCTGTATATGAGTATGTGTATGTGTGTCTGGAGCCCGTGGCTCACTTCAGCGGTGGCAGAAGCGGCAGCATCAGCAGTATGCCTGCAGCAGTGGAGCTGGCCCCGTTCGGAAATCTCATTTCTCTTTCCTTGTGTTCCAGGAAGAGCGCCGCCGCCTGCGGCACAATGCGCATGCGTCATAGCTTGCGGACATTCGAGCACAGTGGGTTCGGCGAAACTTCCTCTCAAATGAGAGGCGGACCCTCGGAATTCAAACTGTGGCCGCACACTGGGGTTCTGGCGGCACATCGCATGTATACGCGGCGCTGCACACATTACGCGAGTGCGCAAGTTCTAAAGACACATCCGTTATGAACTTCGCCGGCCACACAGATCGCCGTTATTGGCTCTTGGAATGGCGGACGGAACAATACCATGGAGTTATCTGGTGCGTGGAGTTCGTAATGAAGAAATTGCGTACCGTGCGTAGAAAGCATTTGCGACAAAGCTCAGGCGCGGAACGCAGTGCAAGGGCCCAATATGCGGGTAAAGCTATGGCTAATACGGTTCAATTCATCACTGAGATAACGTCCAGCGTTGTATGAGTAGGGTAACTGTTTGCACAGACGATAGATAGCGCGCCACAGTTTTGTGAGTCGACCACTCCTATTTTCGAGCTCTGCACATTCAACCGCGCAGTTTCACCTTCATATATATATATATGTATATGTGAAGGTGAAATTGCGCGGTTGAATGTTAGAATGCGGTTGAATGCGTTTAAATATTCCAACGAAGGAGTCCGCTAAAGTTAATAACTAATTTTTTTGGAAATGACGCTAGCATCAAATCACTGATAGCCTTGTCACAAGTACGTGATGTAGCAGCTTTGACAAGCCACAACTTTTTATTGACACGATAGAATATTCTTTCTTTTTACATGGCATAGACACCGCCCGTTCCTCGCCTGCGTGCATCAGTATTTGTTCAAAACACATTTATTCTGTGGAAAAATTCAGAGTAATTAGCCCATTTTTAGATATTAATGTCATCGTTTACGCAGCAGGGATTAGCTTTGCTTTGAGTTGTGGGCATGTACCCTGTGCCATGCGTTTTTACCTGCTTGTTAAGACTCAAACTACCGAGAAAAGCCAATTTATTTATTTTTATTTAATTATTCACATATAGTGCAGCCCAATATAGAGCTACAGCAGGAGTGGGTACATTATACATTACTATACATTAAACATTTACAACAAAGATATACACAAAAAGATAAATGAAAAAAAAGAAGCACCTTACATGTTAGCGAAGTGCTTACCAGTAGTAGCTATAAAATCTTTTAGGGATAGTGAGCGAATGTTATCGGGTAGAGAATTCTAAAGCTCTATTGTGCGTGGAAAAAAACTGTGCTTGAATGTGTTGGTACGGCCATAAATAGGCGTTATTTTCAAGGCTCGGGAGCTACGATTACAACTTGCGTTAGGAAATGTGATATATTTACAATCAGAAAGACGAGAGGGTGGAGTTATTAACAGCATACAAAAGACACAATTAGGACTTCAATGTGCTAACGTGAAAGTAATGGCTCAATGTTCAAAGATTGTTCAGCCTGTGACGGTGACAAAATGCGGCTGTAATTTTGGCAAATGAAACGGCTAGATTTTCGCTGAACGTTATTCAGCGAGCCTAAGTCTCATTGTTTGTAGGGGAACCAAACGACAGATCCATATTCTAGAACAGGGCGAATTAACGTTTTATATAATAGCAGTTTAGTATCGCGGGGGGTCTAAGCTAAAGTGCGGCGCAAATAACCAAATTTTTTAGGGCTTCCCGATTTACATATTCAATAAGATTAGGCCATGAAAGATCTTTTGTTAGAATGACACCTAAGTATCTATATTGAGACACTCTTTTAAGTTGGATGCCATCCAGAGCATAATCGAACGAGAGGGGGCTCTGTCTATTGGCAAATGACGGCACGACTCTCTTACTACAGTTTTGTTCATTTGTCGCGCTTTGAACCAAGCGCAGAAAGACTTAATGGACTGGGCAAGACGATTGTGGTCATGAATAGAGTTAATAAATTCGCATAGTATGCAGTCATCTAGATAAAGTATGATTCAGGTGCAATGAGGTAAATCATTGATGTACATCAGAAATAATAAAGGACCTACCATGGATCCCTGAGGAACACCTGACTTAACGCTGACAGGAGCGTTAACATTTATCACAAAAAGTCAAAACTTGAATAGAAATGTCTTTAAGTATATAAAAAAAATTCCAATCAGTATGCAGTACGTTCCTGTAGTCACATACATCAACTAGAAATATATATATATATATATATATATATATATATATATATATATATATATATATATATATATATATATATATATATATATATATATATATATATATATTTACGATTCTCCCATAATTTTCATGATTTAAGAACATCACAGAATTTACGTTACCTTCAGCTTCAGGGTAATCATGGCACTAATGAAGGCGGCATTTTTTAGCAGTCCCTATCGTGAGGGTTGGTTTCTTGTAATTCACGTAAAATGAGCACCCTGACTGCTGCAATTCGGATGAGAAAATCCATCGCAATATCCATTTCTCCACGATGCTGGAGCATGTGGAGAGGTGGCACGTTATTTTTTAATCAAGCCAAAGCTGGAATTATTGGTTGCTTTCCAAAAAGCATCAACTCAGCAGAACCGCATCCTTCTTACTTGTCCCTAGTTTCATATATATATTATGATAACGTACACGCCGTTTTTGAATTCAATTTAGATTCAGTCTTGGACGGACTTATAGTTCTTTCTATTTCTCCACCATGGAAACCTGAGCTCTGCTCGTTTGTAAGCATGTTTTAGAAAAAGCAATCGTTTCTTTAGTTTTCGCAATCGGAGGGGCAACGAAGTTTATATTCACTTCAGATGTAGAAGACTAAACAAAATTGGAAGGGGGGAAGGGGCTGTGTTTGCAGGGGCTGCGTACCGACCTGCTTCGCCGTCTCAAACTGTTTCTATGTTTCATATTTCACGAATCAGTGCGTGTACATTCGACGCCCGAGGCCTACGCGATTCTGAAGGCTATAGAATGGCAAGGAGCTTACCGCCAGCACATAAGTTCCATTCTGTATCACTCTCGCGAAATCCAGGTCTTTTCCCTCGCTTTACGGTGCGAAGCGAATGTATTCCGAGACTTAAAAAAGTCCGGCTGTACGAAAACCTTGAAAGAAAATCAAGAAGAAAGAAAGTGATGCTGCAAATATGATGCGGCCGTCGAAGCTTCGAATTGCCCTTGCTCCTGTTCTGACGATGGCCGTGCCAGCTCCGCGTGCAGCAGCTTCTGACGTTTGGAAAATTGCTATGGGATTCGCTTCGTCGAGGGATCCCGAGAACCTATCAAAATTTGTTTCCATTCCAGACTTGAAACGAAGCCCACAAAGTTTATCCCCCTTTTTTTTTGCTTTTCCTGTTTTTCTTTTTTGTTTGTTCCTAGATCTCCTTTTTTGATTATTTTTGGAGAGAAACACGTAAAGTCAGCGACCATTTAACTTCCTTCGGATATTTATGTCCCTCCGGGTCCAAGCGGTGACTGAAAGTGATGCAGTCAGAACCACTGACCTCTCATGCATGGTTCATGAAACCCTTCCTGCCACCTTGCCCGTCACTTCGGCGGTTTCCGCGCTTTCAGTTCATCCCTTTTAGTTGCACCATTTGTTATCTACGTGCTTCCTGAATACCAGCATTTCTTTCAACTTTTGTGTTGCCGTGGGCGTAGACACACTATAAAACATATTTAAAGAGCGACAGAAGCACACCTGCACATTGTTATAAACACGTGTGGTGAGGCATAGATCTGGAGATGTTGATATATATAGTTACAAGCGTAAGCATTTCTAATACGGGGACTAAATACAGAATGTTTTTGCTGGTAAGCAAAGTTTTCTTACGGAAAGAAGGAAAGAAAAACGTCTTTCTTAATGTGTAGAAATATGTGGTTTGACCAGAATTCTAAGAGCTCGGATTGTACCATATTGATCCGTTTATTGAATTCAAGTTACCATTGTCATTAGACAGAAATTTCTTATATAGAATTGGGCGTGCGGAACCCCCCGAATGTGACAGTGGATTTGTAGACGAAGATATAGATCAGCTCTTTCTAGGTTGCCCACATCACGACACACCAAGATGCCGACTTAAATCAACCCTAATTACATTACACCGCAGACCTTTCAGTCGAAAAAAAACTTTTGGGTGCTTGGCCAACAACGGTCTTGCAGAAAAGCGCTTTAAAATCCTTAAAAGCTTTTCTCGAAGGCAGCGGCATTGTTGGCCGTTATTAACGCTTTTAATGTTCCTTTCATTTCAATATCGTTGAACATATGTATGTGCTTGTAAATTATGTTATGCTGAATGTTCTGTTGTGACTATATGTGATAATGCATTTACTTGATGTATGCACTATTAAGCGACAGTATCATTTGTATTTTTTAGACTTTCTACTACAGAACTGTAGAGTCATTTAACTTGTATATTTTATGTAACATGTATTTCTTACGTCCTAGTGTTACTGCGGAAACGTTGCTTGACAAGTTCTGATGCTTTATGAAAAGGTTATTTGATATGTAATCTTGAATTCTGTATGTTGTAGGCTAGACCCATTCAAGAGCAAATGAGTAGCCGGCGCCTTAAATTGTGGGTCAACATTTCCTAATATCATATCAATAAAAAAGAAGGAAAGGGAAAGGGAAAGTAGGAAGAAGGCATGTGCGCGTGCGCACATAACAGTGTTAACCACGCAATCAAAGACGGTCGCAGAGCCTGTCGTCTTCGAAAAGTGCAGCAAGGCTCTTCTGGCCCACAGTGGGTGAGAAGGTCGAGGTCGCCATTCCAGGTATGAAAGAAACGAAGAATCTCTGAATCATTCGCCGTTTAGCTGCATGCGATGAGTAAGTGCGCTCTGTCCAGCTTAAGGGAAACAAAAAGCTCAAATTACCTTGGAAATGTAAGCGAAAGGCAGCGACGCACACGAGGCGTCACAAGTTTATTAACTGCGCGATTCGAGGAAATGTTTAATTTCCAAGCAGTTCGTGATCTTAGCGTGTAATATCGTGCTAGTCGCTTATACTAGTACCTGACAGTTTAAAGTATATTCATATATTTACTATTCAAGTTCTTAAATGTTTACGTTTGCGTTGTACGCGAATTTTATTTCCGAGCTTCACTTGAGAAAATTTAACACGAGGCTCACATTTATTTTTCACGATGGTATGTGGTTCAACCTATAGTTTCTCGCTTGCTATAAAACGAGGAGCTTCTAAGCATGGTCGATTTGGAAGCAGTCACAAAGGCAAAATATTCATACTCGTAATAGCGTCAAGATTTACTCAACATTATATTCTAAATTTCTCTACGTGCAGTCATGCAGATACCGCAAGGGATTGGAATAAGGTCCTACTCCATCTAGGTCCTATTCCTGTGCTTCTCTGAACTAAGCATAATTTAACTATAAGATGTACATCATTCATCCTCACAATCGCTCCTACACAAAATTCTATGGAAATTCGAGATAGGAATAGCAGCAGAGTTGTGGTAGAATTATAGGTTCTGTTCGTTGCCGTTCCGCTCTAGAGTTTAAACGACAAGAAAGCGTCTTTCTTGCGTATGCTAATCAAGCTACTTGTCGGGTGAATTGATGAGTAGACAGGGCCGGTCAATTTAAATTCTACCGGCTCCTTCTAAAAGCCAGTGAAGCTTCTCAGGTCTTGGTCTGGGTCGAGCTTAAATAAGGTGACGCCACACGTAGAAGCAGGGGTAACACAAGAGCTCATTGAAAGCGCAAACGGACACAAATAAACCACCACTCTTTTCTCCTTTTCACTGTGCCAAGGCTGGAGTGTGCGGTTGAATGCAACAGACAAGCAAAATAAATGACAATAGAAGGAATTCTATTACGCCTTTAAACTTCCGCTGAGGGCGGAAACAAAGGCGGAAGAGAAAAAGAAAGCGATTGCTTGCTTCGCCACCATTCGTGAAGACCGGGGTGCTCGAGTTCATGCAAAACTGCGAGAAAGCGTGAATAACAAAAACATCGTAAATACAAGGAAATAACAAGGCCCTGGTAATAGGACTTCAATAAGGGTATCTACAGGTCGAAAAGCAGTATTATATTCTGCAAGTAATCAAATTACCGTGGTGTTCGAAGAGCGGTAAAACAGCCTGCTGTCAGTGATCTTTCTTTTTTCTTTCTTCCAGCTTCTTGAGTGGCTTTATTGATTTACCAAGCGACATTCATTGCTTTTGTTAATATCTTATGCAGCTTCGAGGACGCTCTTCAGTGCGTTTCTTGTTTTTATGAAGGAACTTTGAGTATTCGAGGCATGTCCATTAAGGTGGAAGATATTTTTATTTTTTTTTCTTTCAACAAGGATGTTTCACTTTCAAATGCGCATAGTAATGCCTTTATATCTGCATGCCTCAAATGCACATACAGCGTGTTTAATTTTATGCGTCACACATAATGAATGCATTGCGGGCACTTCGGCGTTTTGTTTTGACAGCAAGCGAAGAGGCGTTTTGACATGTCCTTTCACAGAAGGGTATCTATTGAGGATCGTCGTCTGTTGTTTCGCTCTCTCGGGAGGTTCACGTCCCGAGAGTAGTTACAGAACGAGGGCGTTAAATAATTCCCTTCGGTAAAGGGAAGGGGAAGGAGAGAGTGGCGAAGGGAGGCTTTGCCGACAGCTTAGGGCTGCTTTTCCGAGCCATTAACTTAAGTGATAATGGCTCACCACACTTTTCTCATTCACTTTCCCTAAGCAGGCACTTGCTTCAGTTTCTTGCTTCGACGTGATCATGTGGGTCTAAAATGCAAGCATGCATGTTAAAACGTCTTTAAAGCTTTGTATCACGGGACCTCCACTGGGCTCACATGGTATGTATCGATATGACTTCGTTAATTTGTACTTATCTTGTATAATAATACCACATGCACTAGTAAAATTGAATTAAATTGAACTGTTGCATGTCTGCTGGTAAGTATAAAGGCCTAATAAAATCAATCTAGATAAGCCTAACGAATTTCACTAATCCCACGGGAAAGGTCACTGTTGGACAGGTGTGGATACTATTTACTTGACGTTAGAAGCTGGTTGTAGACGACTGAATAAAATAATCAGTGCAAGAGCACAAAACAAAGCGCAGCTGTCGAAGCCGCTGATATGAATTTGGAAGCTAAATGAAGCGTCCTACGACGGCTTAACATACTGACGTTTTGCTGAAGATGAAGAGAGAATGGCTTAATATGTTAGCGGAGGATGCAATACGGGCAATATTTAGAAAACGCTGCGCTGTAGCTCGTTTGAAAGCTTCCTAACAAGACACATTAAAGGTTCATGCATGATGCATATTATGAGCCCATTTGAAGGTTAAATTGAAATAGGTCTCTGGTCTTTCCAGACAACAGAGAAATGCATGACTGGTACCAATTCGTTATGCAGAGCTGCCTTTTAAACACGTCGCTCTCTGAGATGATATTTTCTTTTGCTGTGCATTTTTGCGGGCACGTGAAAACAATTTGAATGGATTGAAAATTAGGTACAAGGAACTTCGAGTGGAGAATTGTGTTTGATTTAAGAACTCGTAATACGCACACAAACAGCACCACTATTTCGATCCATTGCACATTGAAAGGTTCAGAGTAAACACCAGATACTGCAGCGCAGTGGTTCTTACACCGGTTGCACAATGACACAATACAACACAGCGCTGGTTGCATAAAAAAGGGTCGTGAGTTCACCCGCTTGCAATGGCACCTATTTTCTGTTGGACAATGTGTGCAAAAAGTCGGGTGGATCGAGATTTCGCAACGCCGCTAAAGCTCCCCGGAAGTAGAATTTTATACGTCACTCCATTATGTGTTTCTCCTTAGCTGATTGCATGAAGTTCAGCCGCGAACAAAAGGCAATCACAAATTCTAACGCAGCGGGTAGACCACCTCGTTTTCGTTATTATTAGTTTTTTTCCTTCGGCTGTTCCTAGTAAAGCGTCCAAAAATAGCTTCTTCCAGTATTGGATACTTTTCTAGTATTCCCGCTCATGGAAACTGCCGTAATATCCCGTGAGTCTCCTTTGAGAGGTACGAAAGCCCGATATAAGGCTGCGGCTTTCTTTCTGCTGCATTGCCTTATACTTCATCGTATTTCATTTCTTTCTGTCTTTTTCTCGCATAGCTCGCTGAGTCGCTTTCAGCCTTCTCAAGTTTGCTTTGTGCTCGGCGTCGTTCATCAAGCACGGGCGTTACCCCTCTCTTCGGCCCGAGCCAGTGTTTGTTTTTCGCCCGGTGGTCACAAGATTCGCGGTCCCACAGAGAAAATAGAGACAGAGAGCAAACCCGGAAAATGAAAGCAACACCCGAATGAGCAGCACTGGGCGCGGCGTTAAGTTGGTACATTCGCGTAATCAATTTAGATGGGCAGTCCGTGGGATGATAGGGAAAGGGAGGAATCGCAGGGCCAGCCCACCGGTGTTTCCGGGGCACCGCGGCGCGTTACACGGCCTGTCGGCGCAGGCTGCAGTTCGCGGACGTCCAAACGAACCTCCCCTGTGTAGCAAACAACAGAGAGCTGCTGCTACGGCGAAGGCAGATTGAATCCCTGACTGGGCACTCGGCACAAGAAGAAAACAAAGCAAACGAATCGCACGCCAGCGAGCGAGAGAGTGCGTACGTACCGTACTGTCGTACGTACGTTACGAAGCCTTTGATTGTGTAAACTGCTGTGTTCTGCGCGACATCCAGTCCGGAGCAGCTGCCTGCCTGCCTGCCGGCGCGTTCCCGCGCGATTGATCCCTTCGAATTGCTTCCTCGGGTCTGGTTCTGCCTGCGTTTACTCGGCTGTTCCCATTTTTTCCCCCCGTTAGCGTTAGCCGAGAGTGACCGCGGTTTTCGACGGGACTCCTCGGTGCGGTCTTCTTGCCGCTTTGTGACATTATCGATACTCGGTGGAGGATTTACTTTCGTGGCGTTTTGCCCGAGTGCTGAAAAAACATTGGGGCGAAACCTTGTTATTTCATGTGTTCACCGATAAGATTATAGGGGAAGAAAAAAAGAAAGTGGTGCAAAAGGAAAAAAAATAATAATAAAGGAAAAAAAAAGAATTGAGGCAATTCTGGCCAGAATCTCGACTTGATGCGCGAAATAACGCAGCGAGGGGCGAATGTGTGTTGTCCTCCATTTGCAGTGGGGATATGCGGGCAGCTGTAAGCGCGTGAAAAGGGTGATGGTGGCGCTCTGCTTATATACCACCGAGACGTGCCTATGTAAAAGGCCTAACGAGTTTTCTGATGCGTGCATTGGCTTAAAGAGTCCTCGCTGATGTTAATCACCAGCCAGTATTTTAATTAGAACCGTGGCATATGCATTTTGCGCCTAAACAGTCGAGCCAATCGTTAACGCGGATAAAGTCTGCTGTACCATTTGACATTGTGACAGTTGCGTGTATTTCTGTGATGTAAGATTTCTGTGGTGCAAGAGGGATTGAACACTGCCGCGATTGCTAGCCAATGGCGTTCTAAGATATGAGACGCTCAAGAGGTCTGTCTTCTCAGTTGCCATCTGCATGGCGATCTCTCGTTAACGCGCGGCAGCGCTCACCACAGCATACTTCTTAAGACAATAAAGCTGTTGACGCTGGCCGTTTTACAATGCTTCGACGGCACAGACAACCGGAATGCAGACGTCCAGAGTGATAGGACCTGTATTAAGAAATTAACCTAATTAAGTCTTGGGTTTTTGCGTGCAACTACCATGATCTGATTCTGAAGCACACCGTAGTGGGAGGGTCCGGACTAAGTTTTACCATCTGGGGTTTCTTCACCTACACCCAATGTACGGTACACGTACGTTTTTCTACATTCCGCTCTACCGAAATTTGAACGCAACGGCTGGCATCAAACCTGATAACCCCGAGCTCAGCAGTGCAGCGTCATAGCCACTGGACTACCACGGCAAGTAGAACCCGGATTCGAAACCAACTTTCTTTTAATCATTCCCTATTGCCTTATTTTCTTTAATAAGTTTATCGCTGTCGTGATAAGCATATCATCACATCATGCTTTTCACTTCCTGAGCGACCGTCGGCGCTCTACATCGAAGCAGGGACCCTATGTATTACCACGGAAGACTGCAGAGCTTTACAGTAGCTATTGAAGTGAATTATTCGACTGCAGTGCTTCGGTTACAGCACAAGCCGCTTGGCCCGCACCTTCTGATATACGAACCACATTTCCGTGACAGAGCCAGGCTTATTATGACTTAATCAGGCAAAGTGATAGTTCTGAACGGGTCTCCAGACCTTGCAGTTGCATAGCGATGGAAATTGAATAGAGCATGTTTTCTTGCTCAAAATTTTCACACGCACATAACTTTCTCACTCCTTCTCTTTTCTGTCGTTGTTTCTTCTTTTACTGCAGAAGCTCGCGGCTTTCAGAGCATATTGCCTTGGCTCACGTCATAGTGCCCGGCTTTAGTATGGGTGTTATTGTTTTTGTTGCTGTTTTTTCATCCGTCGACATGCTTTACACAAGAAATAGGAAATTTCTCTTGCACTAACTCATTCGTGTTTACTTAACTTATCTAGCCCTGTACAGTGTCTTGAGAGCTACATGCTGGATACCTTTCTCGCATCCTTTAACAAAGTCCACCCCTGGAGTCCAAGCTCACTTCCGCGTACCACTGTGCCGATTCCACCTCGAAACACTCGCAGTAATTGTATGCAGATGTCGAAATAATGTATACAGATGTTGAAATGCAGCCGAAACTACTAAGTTCAGTAAGCGTGTGCGGACGGTGAGGATCGTTTCAATCCGTTTGAATATTCTACGGCGAGCAGTTTTGGTGACATCCAAGAAACTCGGAATAACTAACGCGCTCGTCGTATATCTGCTCGCGCGAAGGAACGACTCCGAATATATGTTTTGGTTAACTCGAAGTTTCCGCGAAGAAACTTTCTGTTTGAAAGACACCGCACCGCATATCAACATTTCTGTAAAAATATGGAAATAAGAAAAAATGATGTAAGGAAAGGCAAGTGCTGTTTGATTAACGAATTCTCCATGCAAATATGGCAGCAGGATGGTTTCACAAGTAATGCTCCGGAAGACTGGGATCACTTCGCGCTCTTTTGAATACATAATGAGATAAACGCATAGAAGAATCGTCGAAGTTTAGTTTCGACGTCGCAATCTATATATTCATATGCATTCCCCCTTTCTTTTCCTTTTCTTTTTGTCTTTCTCTCTGCAAATCAGCCTTGCGCGCCGACATACTTGTCGATCGAGAATAATGTAAACTGAGGCTGCACTAATTTGCGGAAGGCATCGGCGAATGTTTTATAATTAAAAATGAGAACTACGGAAAGGCCTCTATCAACAGACCGGCACCGTTTACTTCAACGAAAAGGATGAGGAAGTGCTTCAACGAAATAAACGTAAGGCGCGCTATAGCAATAAACACTTCGTATGAGACAGGAAACTTCTACCTTATTCGAATCGCCGATGTTCGCTCCGTTGGTTTTTGTGAAGCCGAAAAAAGGAGAAATCTTTAGCGCCGATAGTTTCACCGAACGCAATAAAAATCGCTCATGCTTTCGTGCGGTGAGCGATCGAATTAATACAGTGAATTGTGTTGCCATCTTCCCATACCGGAACGGAACTGAAGAAACCATTGCGCGATTCTGCTAGTGGCCTCTATCAAGATCGGCGTGCACGAAGGCGTCTATCGTTTGTCCTTGATAATTATCAATTTTAAAATATTTTACCTCTTTCTTCTTTTTTTTTTGTGCGTATGTGTGCCTTTCGGCTGAGCTGCAGAATAAGGGTCGCCGCAAAGAAAGAGACCGCATGGCAGACCACCATCGAGCTCTCGATGAGCACAATAACTTCACTGAAATGTCTTCGTCGGTTTTTCCTTTGTCTAAACTACTCTTGCCTCCTCAGCGCTACGCACATGGTCATTTCTTTACGTGAGCTAGGTTGAGATATTCTGATATGTTCCGAGACGAATGATTTCGATCGGTGGTAAGCACTCAACAGTTAAAGATAACATTGCTGGTTTTTACGTGCCAAAACTAAGATCTGATTATGAGGCACGCAGCAGTGGGGCACTCCGGAAATTTGGACAAACTGGGGTTTTCTAACATGCACCTAAATCTGAACAAAAAGATAAAGATAAGTAACACACACACACACACACACACACACGCACACGCGCGCGCACACACACACACACACACACACACACACACACACACACACACACACACACACACACACACACACACACACACACACACACACACACACACACACACACACACACACACACACACACACACACACACACACACACACACACACACACGCACACACACACACACACGCACACACACACACACACACACACACACACACACACACACACACAAGCGCGGGCGCACACAAATTACACCGAGCCTTTTGTAAGCGGAGATGCTGACTGCTAGCTAGTACTAAGGACGCCTTGAACGCGTCATGGTTTTGGAGGCAGCATGTGCATACGTACGCAGCGCAATTCTAATCTATTCTATCCGCAAGAAACGTGTACTTCCTCATAATCGTGCAACCGCGGAAGCGCGAGGGCGAGCTTTCGGGTTGCTTTTTTTCCCGCACGGACGGCGCCATCGCTGCTGCGTATGTGCGGAGGCGAGCGTCATCTGGTGGTGGTGCAAGGAACCTGTAATTGACAAAACCCACCGACCTTTGCACAGAAAAACATCACCTTGAAAAGCGAATGTAGCCTTCTTTAGCGTTAAGACCTCTGAGCACTGTGACGCAAGACTAAGGAACGACCGGACTTGGACGTCGGTTGCGTGATCGTCCGCCACGTGCAGGTAAGATTGAACCGCAGGCACTGCGTCGTTTCCTCGGCTTCCCTTCGCTCGCACAGACACGCTTATCTGATTAGGCGCATGACGTACACTGTTCATAGACACAGCGTCTGCAGAGATGTTTGCGAAGAAGCAAAAAGGAGAACCTAGGAAGTTGAAGGACGCGTTCGAAGACGCGTCGAAGCACTTTGACGACGGATCACCAAAGCAGCAGAAAATGGAGAGCCACGGCGTCCACAGTCACTGAGACGCAGCGGTCGCCGTCTCAGTAGTGCAGTCCTCGGGGGCATAGGTTGAGGGGGGGGGGTGCAGCGATGGGGGATAGATTTTTCGAATCTCTGCCCAAAAACGCTGGGCGACCGGAAGTTTGCCGGCGGACTTTATTGCGTGCCCGTCCGTCGGTGGACGGCAGAGGGAAAAAAAACGAAATTAGGGTCTGGCCCTCGAGAAATGTGGTAACCCGAGTTTACGAGCTCTTTCTGAACGGCGTTTCCAGCCGTCCGCTCGTTTTCTCGTTCTCTACTGAACCAAGGACCGCCGGCGGCAGCGCGGCGCTACAGTGAAACTGCATTAGAGCAGTGCGACGCGCGGGCGTCAGTCAGGCAGACGGGCCCCATCGGTTGTGTGCGCCTCCGCGGTGGCACATCTGATCGACGGAAATAAGAACCATTTCCTCCATCTCCTTTCCACGCATTCCTTTATTCTTGTTATTGTTATGTCTCGTTCGTCCGTTCGTCCTGTTCGTCCTTCCACCCGTATATGTCTCTCCTATGGCCGTCGGTCGCACCCAGTAGCTGTTTTTCTCCATTCTCTCTGCAGTGTGACATTAATGCTGCCCGGGTAAGCGATGACCGAGCCGACCGTGTTCTGACCGGCGTGTAACTGTTGCAGTCGTGAGAATGAACGGATGCTCGCACGAAAAATGTGAGGCCTTTGTTCTATACGCAGTAGCACTTTTTCTTCCTTGCTGGCTTCTGTGCACTGTCCATGGGCGCAGTCTCTGCGACTCGAAGACTGCGCTCTTAGAAGAGCAGAACATTTTGCAACACATCGTGAATGCCTATGCGAGAAAGAGAGAGAAAGTTGAAAGGCAGGGAGGTTAAGAGAGAGAGAGATAGAGGAAAGTAGAGGAAAGAGAGGGAGGTTAACCAGAGATTATATCCCGTTGGCTACCCTGTACCGAGGAAAACGAAAAGGGGTGTGATAGGAAAAAGAAGGAAAGAAAGAAGAAGAAAGAAAGGATAGAAGGAAAAAAGCGGGAAAGGAAACCGCGCACACATATACACACAACACAGAAGTTTTTCTGTGGGCACTGTCACGTAGTCTGCAAAGGCGTTCCAAGTCTTACACAGTGTCACCGTCCCATCCTACGTCCAAATTTTACAGTCACAATTTGTCACAAAGTCCGGTGTCTTTAAAATAACGCAGCAGTGCATTAATAACGGAGCGCGCTGATTTTCACCTAGGCCAGTTTCCAAGGATGTTTTTTGTGTGATTGGGTGCTTGTCCAGTTGTTCTAGGGTGGCTGAGAGGGTTGCAGCGTGGCGTAGAGGTAGAACACCCGCCTCGCGTGCAAGAGGTCCGTGGTTCGAATCCCGGTGCCGGCAATTTTCCACCGGATTAAAAAAAAAAAATCCGCGTGTTGATAAAATTGCACAAACAGGCCTGGAGTGTGGCCTGATCCCGGTGACCAGAACCGGTAACGCACTCCCTCACCAGAGCAGGATTGGCCACCCTGGTGCAGTACTTGGCCACAACCTTCTATGAACACAAAGGAATACATCTACTTAGGGCAGGTAGTGACGGCGGATCCGAATCATGAGACGGAAATAATCAGAAGAATAAGAATGGGCTGGAGTGCGTTTGGCAGGCATTCCCAAATCATGAACAGCAGGTTGCCGTTATCCCTCAAGAGAAAAGTATATAATAGCTGTGTCTTACCAGTACTCACCTACGGGGCAGAAACCTGGAGGCTTACGAAAAGAGTTCTACTCAAATTGAGGACGACACAACGAGCTATGGAAAGAAGAATGATAGGTGTAACGTTAAGGGATAAGAAAAGAGCAGATTGGGTGAGGGAACAAACGCGAGTTAATAACATCTTAGTTGAAATCAAGAAAAAGAAATGGGCATGGGCAGGACATGTAATGAGGAGGGAAGATAACCGATGGTCATTAAGGGTTACGGACTGGATCCCAAGGGAAGGGAAGCGTAGCAGGGGGCGGCAGAAAGTTAGGTGGGCGGATGAGATTAAGAAGTTTGCAGGGACGGCATGGCCACAATTAGTACATGACCGGAGTTGTTGGAGAAGTATGGGAGAGGCCTTTGCCCTGCAGTGGGCGTAACCAGGCTGATGATGATGATGTCCTTCATTAACTATGCGATGGTGGACTTCTCTGATCCCTGCGACGAGCTGCTCGTGTGATCCATGGTGCAATGCTGAGATTACACTCTGTAGGGCTGCCTTGGAATCCCAGAAGGTTGACCATGCATGGGGTGGTTCCTCCTGAATGAAATGAAGAGCCGCACGCAGGGCTACCAGGTCAGCAGCTGTCGTTGATGATACATGTGACGTTTTTAGCTGTATTTTGACGAATCTTGCTGGTGTCACCACAGCGGCAGCTGAACTTGTAGGTGTGACTGAGCCATCGATGTAAACATGTACGCGTCCACAGTACACCTCATGTAAAGGTTCTAATGTGGCCTGCTTCAGGGCAAACGACGGCATGCTAGCTGTCTTCGTGATTAGTGGGATGGTGAGGCTTATTTCAGGTTTGAGCAGGCACCATAATGGTGAGGATGCCTTGCTGCAGGCATGTAGTTCGATGGCAACGAGGTACGATTGACAACAATTATACGACTGAAAGTTGTGCTCGTCCTTTCTGCAGGTAAAGTAGCAAGATGGTGAGAAGGTAGTCGGGCAACGTGACTAACATGCATCCTGAGAGCTTCGGTGGCCAAGCATACGTTAATATTGGGTGATCTCGAGCTATGAGAATCGTTGCCACTGTAGACGCACACCTCGGAATACTGAGACACGCCCTTAATTAGGGCTTGAGCTTGTAGTCCCTAGAGTACGTGCAAGTTTGTTTTGCAAGTGGTGTGTGGCACAAGGAGGCTATTTCTTGCGAAACCGAGGAACAAGGCATCATAAAGCTGCAGCATTGATCGCACGGGTGCGCAGAAACATTTGACGAGGTGTATTATTGTCACAAACCTCCTCTTTAGGTATGAAACGTGCAGGCTCCATTATAGGTTACGGTAGATAATTACCCCTAAAAGGCGGTGCTTCCGTGCGTTGGCAATTGCTGGCCCATTGACACTTAGGGAGTAAGGCTTCATTGCCTTCCAAGTGAATGTAATAAGGCAGCATTTCTCGGAAGACAGCTTTAACCTCTGTTTTCGCAAGTAGAATGATGCTAACGCAGCTGCCTCTCGTCCGACCTTTTAGGTGTAGCGACAAGTGAGTTTCTCTGCACACACCACTGCCGATATTGGCACAGAATGTGACTGATAGTTTTCTTTGCCCCGCAGTAGTCGGAGGCTGCAGTTTCGGCTATGTCTATGCAGAAGGCGTAGGCGTTGATAAACGCCACGTCCAGCCATAGCCTACATAAAAGGCTTTCGTATGTTCGGAACAGTTCTGATGGCAAATGAAAGCTGAAGAAAGAGAGTCAAAATAATGTGTTTTGGTATGTCTGAAATTGGGCCCATTCACTGAGATACCGTGCACTGACGTGCAAGTATACTAAGTTTTCTTGCAGCGCCCGTCCTTGAACGCACTGCAATTGATCTTGTAAATACATCTTTTGAGTAGTCTTTAGTATAATGACTACATCGTTCGCTTAACCATAAAAACTGCTTTTTTTTATAACGTGGAAGCGGGATATATCGCTATATTACGTAGAAAACAAATAAAGATGGTTTACAAGCATACAACTTTTTTTCTTCGCCGTGCGAAAAAAGAAGGATTACACATGGGACCACGTTAGCGTGCAAGTCAAGGTTAATATTTCATCGTGCGAACAAAAGCCTAAACGGCGCAGTGAAGACGTATTGTTCGCTTGAAATTTGGCCACTCCTTGCGATCCCAATCTGGTCCTTCGCGGAACGTGCGGAAATGGCAATATATTGCGCCCCTCGCAAACGTTTCTGGCAGCCGCTAAAACGGCTCATTGCAGGTCACGTTCCGTACCCTCGTTTGAGCTTCCTCTTGTGTTCTCTGTTCGTCTCGCGAACGCCCCTGCCCCCTCCCTCCCGCCTCCCTCCCCCCTGCCCGAAGAGAAAAAACAAAACATGAGGATTATGGTTACGTTCCGCAAACGATTTCCGATACGCATTCTTGTTTATTCTTGCTCCAAAAATAAATGCAACAATATCACTGTGTTCAGGTTTAAAAGCAAAATTCTCATTAGAGTGCCATTAGTGCGCGCGTGAGCCCGTGCGTGCGTGCGTGTGTGTGTGTGTGTGTGTGTGTGTGTGTGTGTGTGTGTGTGTGTGTGTGTGTGTGTGTGTGTGTGTGTGTGTGTGTGTGTGTGTGTGTGTGTGCGTGCGTGCGTGCGTGCGTGCGTGTGTATACTGCTCTGTATGCGCTGTATGCAGCTACAGAAGCATCATATGCTGTTCGATTTTAGCTGCTGTTTAATTTCTTGCCTTGACTATATAAAACTGCCATTGTAATGGCTTGGCGCGCCATTATTCTATACGTGCGTAAGTAAGTACGTAAGTACAGCGTGATGAGGAGTCAGGAATTAATCCTATTTCTTTCACGCGTTTCCGCGGCTTTTCCTTCTTTCTCTTTTTCTTTCTTGCTTGTTGTTCAAAGTGCGATTCGGAGGAACGCGAGTCATCGCGAAGACGGAGTAGGCGTAGGCATAACCCCGATGCCAGGCTTGTTTACGTCCCAAGAACACACCATAGGAACACAGCGAACCAAAGACGAACAGCAGCGTTACAACGAGCGAGAGAGAGAGAGAGAGAGAGAGAGAGATTCTGGCAGCCGCCGATCTCGAATTCTCGGGGTGCCGCGCGGCACGAGGCCAAATGAAAATGGACGCACGTCGTCCCGTCGCTGCGCCCGAAAGCCACCGTTCCCCGACGGACTGCTTCTCTCTTCCTATTTTATGCGGGCGCGTCGCGCTGCTTTTCCCCCACGGTGTCCTTCTTGCATTCACTTTCCTGTCCTGTGCTGGGTCTGCAAGGAAAAGGATAAGCAGACGTTATGTCCCGCGCTGTCGCTGCGTCGCTGGCTCCGGCAAGTATGCGACACTCTTGATTTACTTTTACCAGGGCCACACTCTGTAGGCGCGCATCTCTAAAGCACAGTATCCCCGTAGGCGCCGAAAATGGAAAGGCAGGCTGTTGCGTAGAAGGTGGGAAAGTAGAGGGATCGCTTAAAGCGAGAGCAGCTCGGCGACACTTAGCACACGAGCCCTTATAGCTCTCTTTAGCATTTGCAAGTCAAATGGAGGGAAGTGAGTAGGTCGAACGACCTTAACTTTTCGTTGCGTCGAGTACGAGAAGGCCTTGTTAGATGTAGCAAGAACGTTGACGCTTTCTTTCCTGGACATGGCCTAAAAGTGAAAGCTACCAAGCAGAAGCTGTCAATCGCACCCCTGAATACGCTTAAGTGTAAAAAAAAAACCATCTATATATACATATATGACACGAACATCATATGCTCTCGTCGCGGAAGTGTACGCGTTACTTATTTCACGTCCGCCTGACGCGGCAGAGTGACTTCCTGTCCGTTACATTTTTTTTCCTTCTTTGTTGAGCTTGCCTATCCGCTACTGAATATAGACACGTGCACCTGTTTATCTTTTTCACCGTCTAACAAATGTTATCGCTCATCGCGGGACGCCCCCGCATGTATCGGAAGTTTCTGGAATATTATCAACGCTTCTTGCTGCTGTCTATTGTCACCGGAGCTTATGTAGTCTGATTGCATGTGCGACGAGAATTGTGTTTCTGGAAGACACGCGGGCACCAGTGATTACTCTGGAACCTTCGATGGCTCATGTATAAAAGCCGACGCGCTTGATAGGCAGATCAGATTTCAACGATCGCGGACTGTGCTGGCCGATATAGCTGTGCTTTGAGTGTAACGTGAGGGCCAAGTCAGCATCCCGCCTCGCACCAGCATTGTCATTTTCGTCGGCAGCGAAACACCCGCAGACGTAGAAGGCGTCATCAAGGGTGACCAGCGCCTACTGCTCGACCGCGAAATTTGCGTCGCAAGAGGGATCACTCGACTGTACGGAGAGAAAACAAAAGTGATACAGACAAACTTCAGGCAGGAGTTCAGACGCATCAGCAAGGGCACGACGATCGCATACATCGAGGAAGTTGTGGAAATCAGCAAAGATTTTGTCCTCTCGGATTCTGCCGCATCTACCCTGATGACCATAGTTCTCGAATCAGACTTCGACGTAAATCCAAGTCTCCCCCTGGGTAAACAACAACAGCTCAGAAGTCTTCTCCGACGATACGAAGTCTGCTTTTCGACGTCTTCGCGGGTTCTACAAACACTAGTTACGAAGCATCGCATAATAATCGAAGACTGAACCCGTCGTGGTTGCTCAGTGGCTATGGTGTTGGACTGCTGAGCACGCGGTCGCGGGATCGAATCCCGGCCATGGCAGCCGCATTTCGATAGGGGCGCAATGCAGAAACACCCGTGTACTTAGATTTAGGTGCACGTTAAAGAACCGCAGGTGGTCGAAATTTCTGGAGTCCTCCACTACGGCGTGCCTCATAATCAGAAAGTGGTTTTGGCACGCAAAGCCCCATAATTAAAAAATAATCGAAGAGTGCGCTCGACCCCTCCGCCAGAGCCCTTACCAACTTTCGACACGAGAACGGGAAGCGATTAGGCGACAAGCCGACGAAATGCTGCACGATGACATCTTCCAGCCGTCGAGAAGCCCGTGGGCATCGGCTGTAGTCTTGGTGAAGAAAAAGGACGGAACCCTGCGTTTCTGCGTCGATTATCGTCGACTGAACAAGATCACGAAGAAGGACGTATACCCGCTCCCACGAATAGACGACGCATTGGATCGGCTCTGAAATACTCGTCGTCGATGGACCTCAAATCTGGCTACTGACAAATATAAGTCGACTAGAGAGATCGTGAAAAGACCGCTTTCATCGTGCCATACGTCCTCTACGAGTTCAAGGTCCTGCCATTCGGACTGTGCTCGGCGCCTGCAACGTTCCAGTGCGTGATGTACCCGCTGTTAGCAGGATTGAAGTCGTAGTCTTGTTTACTTGGGTGAAGTCTTCGCCGGAAATTTCGACGATAACCTAAGGCGGCTTGCGACAGTACTAGAGGCCATCAAGTCATCTGGGATCACTCTGAAGCCGGAAAAGTGCCACTTTGCTTACGATGAGCTTCTGTTCTTTGGCCACGTCGTCAGCAAATCTGGAGTCTGCCCCGACCCGCAAAAGACAGCTACCATCACAGAGTTCCGGTATCCCATCGACAAGAAAGCATTGCGTAGACTCTTTGGCATGTGCGCCTACTACAGGTGCTTTGCAAAGGACGTTTCACGCATCGCTGAGCGACTGACACTTCTAACTAAACGTGTTGTCGAGTTTAAGTTAGAAATACCGCATGCCGACGCACTTCAAGAATTTAAACGACGCATGCAGTCGCCACTGGTACTTTGCACACTTCTATGTAGCGCATAATGATTGTCATAATTTTCGAGGCCACTGGGCTTTGCAAGTGTCATCGCGTGGGTGCTTGGTCATCCTCCTGTGGTTTCTTAATGTTTATTTCTGATTCTGAGAAGCTCTGTAGATAAGGAGGAAGTCAGCGCTTTGTTGTTGCCAGCGTATAAAGAAGCTCTGAGCTGGAGAGAGAGAGAGAAAATACTGAAGACACCGACAGGTTAACCAGGTCGCACCTGGTTTGATACCTTGCACTGGAGAATAAGGAAAGGGATAAGAAGTAATGCGCGTGCACTCATAACCGTTCATCATGTATGCCATGATGGTTGCAGTGCCCAGTCGTCTTTAAAGAAAGTTAGAAAGTAATTCAATCTCTAGTTAACGTTGATCAAAGAAATTTCATTCCTGAACGATTTGGGGGTGAGAACGGGAAGAAGTCACTGCGTGTGGCATTCTATCGCGTCACCCCTCAATTAAGGGGAATAAGAGGAGCGTCGGACTGCTTAAAATTTTTGACTTCACTATCTTCGTGATCGTCCCACACTTCTAGTCGGTACTATCTCCGGAATCAGCCCATGAAACAGGCTAGAAACAAATAGACTCGATACAGAAAAGTGGGAGTGACTAACAAACGAAGACATTGTCTTCAAGAAGGGCAGCAGGGGCGTGGTGGCTTTCTGTGCCATCTGTTTTGTCTCTGGGCTTGTATTGACGAATTGGTCGGTACGCTAAAGAGTTTAATAACTGGTCCTGGGCAATCGTGACAGCTGATTTGATATTAGCGAAAGACGCAATATTTTCGAAGTGTACGTTGGTTAGTGAGAAACACATTTTACGAAGAAAACATTTCTGGAATTATCAACTGGAAAACCTCCCATGTAATCGAAATACCTTTAATACCTTTGTTGGATTCAGCCCCATTGGTGCGAATGCATATGAAAGGTCTGAGGTTCTGTAACCTTTCAATCATGCAAATCTCGTTCTGATATTTAGTTACATCCGCAATAGGACAAAAAGAAAAAAAAGTATTATTAGCGTCGATGTGAGAGGTGTTATTGGTATAATAAACACGTTTAACGAAAGGAAAAAAAATATTACAACGCTCGCAAGTATCACTTAAGAAAAGCTAATGAGAGCAGCATTCCGGGCAAGTTGGTAATCCATTGCTTAAATGATATTGCGCGACATAAAAACGACAGGGACGTGAAAGAAGACGACACACCTTGCGCTTGGTGTGTCGTCGTCTTTCACGTCCGTGTCGTTTTTATGTCGCGCAATATCATTTAAGCAAAGAAAAGCTACTTTGATCACTGGATGCTGTTTAACCTCTCTGCTTTACCTCTCTGTTGTTTCTCTCTCTATATTGTCGCGACAAACTTGGTGACATTCAAGTTGCGCGCCCTTTGTATTGGACACTGTGCACGCCGTACCGTGGTGTTGTTCAGCAACAACAGGCAGCGATCTTCGTGGCACGGGCAGCCAGTTGGACCCGGCTCGCAAGCGCCACGCGCACGAGGTGTCACGCGAGGAGAAAGAGAAAGACGGCTCGAGGCCAGTTTTGAGAACGCGACTGCTGGGGTTTTTCTCACGACCGCAGTGACTTTAACTTGTGGGCACAAGTTCGCCCTAATAAATATCGTTGTTTTATTAGCATCGTTACAATATATAACAAGTTCTTCAATCTTCTCATGTTGTACAACTCAGAAGGTCAAGGTTTGTTTGTTTGCTGTTGTCTTTTCGGTGGCGTTTGGGGTGAGCATATAAATCAATGTCGTTACCTTTGAGTCACAGTATTAGATACGCGCAACATTTGCTACGTAATCCTTTCTTAATGAGGTATGTAAGCTTACAGATGAAAGTTTTACGAAAAATTGATGTATTTGTATTTCTACCTTCTGCCCAAGAGGGGTATTTCCAGTGCTATGCCGAAATGTCATAGCGTCTTGTTCAGCGTCTTGCATATTTGGAAGATGTACACGTGGGAACAGCGCGACTTCTTGCGAGTTTGCTCTCTTGCATTTCTCTCTAGCATAAGAAAACAGCCGTTCCTGGAAATTCTGACAATACATGCTGGTGTTCCGATCACGTGCTGCGATCTAGGGCGCCGTTGGGAAACTAAATAGCAAAAGTTGCAGTTGAGCGGTACATGCCGGCATACGGGACGAGAAAGACCGCTTCGACAGACGTATTCCAAGACGTGTGGTTCCCTACACAATGCTTCGCATTTGCATTTCTTTTGGCCGTGCACCATGCAGCAAGTTCTTCGAAATCCCTTCCGTGTGAAATAACGTGCGCCTATACCGAAAAAAAAAAAGAAAAGGCTTGCGAGTGTTGTGCAACGCTGAGCCTCTCGCGAGGGCGGCATTGGCCTTTCGATGGGCTCTTTCGTAGGCCGTGAGGAACACTGCGCGTTGTCGAAACACTCTTTTACGAATACGTGAGCGCTTCGAATAGGGAAGAGCTTGTGAAATGATGAAACCAGCTCCGTCAAGGACGGATGTGTAGTGAATTGTTGATAATAATGTGGTTGATGTGGTTTTCCCGCTTGGCAGCTGTCAGTCACACCGCGGGTAGTGCGCGTAGCAAATTAGTTTAGAACGACAGGCAATAAAAAAAATTAAGGTAGATATCACATATGGCACTCTGCTGCGAAAATGATGTTTAGCGCTACGATTCCCTAGAAAGCTCGGTGACTGGTGCTCCCACGTGCCGCTGCAGCCGAGTGGCTATAGCACATCGCCGAACGCTTTGTTTCCTGACTGACAAGATAAGCTTGTCGAAGTGCGGAGTATTCAAATAGATATGAAAGTGATGAATGAAAGGCTTACCATTATCATTGAGAAGAAAAGTATTCATTCACTGCATTCCACGAATGCTAACGTACGGGCATGAAACCTGAATCATGACAAAGCAGCTTGAAAAGATGCTAGGGACCGAGTGACAAGCAATGAAAAGCAAAGGGTTAAGCATAACGTTAAGGGAAGGAAGGCAGCAGCGGGGATAACAGATTCGATTGTAGGCTGCTCAACTCAACCCACAATCTTACAAGTGTTGCAGGTCGTTTAACGAGTAGAGGAAATAGCTGGTGCCCTATTAGAATAACGGAATACGTGACACCCGCCGCGGTGGCTTAGCGACTATGGCGTAGCGCTGCTAAGCACGAATGTCGCGGTATAAAATCCCGTCCGCAGCGGCCGCATTTCGATGGGGGCGAAATGCAATAACGTCCGTGGTCCCGTGCAGTGGGGGCACATTAAAGATGCCCTGATGGTCAAAATTAATCTGGAGACCCCCACTACGGCGTGGCTAATGATCAAATCGTGGTTATGCCATGTAAAACCCCAGGATTCAGTTCAAGTGAAACACGCAGTCGGGAATTCCAAAGGGTTAAGGTTGTGACATACAACTGTGATATCTACAGACATGAAATGTAGTCAGCTGATGCAAGAGATAGGCGATTGACGCTCACTGGGAGTGGGCCTATCTTTATGAAGAGTACATTAAGTATGATGGCGATTAAGTTTGCAACACAACCATGTCGGTCATTTCTTTTGTATAAGTCCGCCAAGCTCATATGTAGGCTCTGTTGCGTCAAGCCGCACAATGGCGGCTGCCATTAAGATGACAACTAACTCTGACACCTATTGTTCAATAAATAAAGATATATCGAAACATTCGTTGCCAAAGAACTTTCCATTCCAGGATACACTTAAACAACGCTGATGGTGACGGAGAAACGTAAAAGAAACTCCGAAAAGCCGTCAAAGAAAACGTGGCTGTACTTGAGATCGCACAGAAAGAAGAAGAAAAGAAATTGTTCTGGAAAGACGCACGGTGGGAAAGGGCAGCCCAGAATTGGCGGCGTTACGCGAGTAGCACTTTGCCCCGCCCTTCTCCCCCTCCAACGTTTCCGCAACGACGAAACTAGAGGAAAATCAGTCGTTACAAAGTAACGGACAGCCGTTTTGACGCGTGACTTTGCCGGACGCCTTTACAGAAGTCCTGCCTCACTTTCGCTAATAGGGCCGCTGTCACTTAGCTAGCTCAGGAGACAATGCAAACTGCCACCAACAGCCGTCGAAATCATTCCGCTTCGCACTGTGCTGAGAGGACGGATGTTCTTGACAAGAGCGGCGCGTACGTAGACTCGCTCGTCGCGCGCGGCGTGCGCCGATCAGAAGACTTCACAAGGGCGTTACGTGAGCTTGCGGATTGCCGGAGCGGTTTGCGCGAGAGATGTATGCGCAGTCAGTAAGAGCTTTAGAGAACGATCGCCTGCGTAGCCGCCTCGACATGAGGCGGTAAACCTTCGCTCGCGCATTGCTCCATTAGCTTCGACAGCAGGCGCGCGGGGAAATCGGGGATGGAGTCATTTTTCGCGCTGTCAGAGTTTTCTCGGTGTTCTCGCGCAACACGCGGTCTAAAGAGACCTGGCTCCCCGATGGCCAAGTTCTCGCCAGGGGAGATGCAAGACATGCCGAGAAGTCTCTCGCACAACGCGCCGAACAAGGTCGAGGCAGCGAAGGGGAAAGGCGGGAACGAACTTCGGGATGAAATTGAGCACAGCTCGAGATTGCGGGAGGAGAACAGCGCAGAGTGCCGGAGAAAAAAAAAATCTGCATGCAGCATTCCGCCTCATATATTATAGAAGGCGTCCACGTTCCATCTTTAACATACAGCACGCGATAGAGGCAACGCCACGGCGATCGCGCCGCCCTCACCCCCCCCCCCCCCCCCCCCCCCGCACACACTTTTCCCCACTAACCCGCATCCTGCGCGGAGTCCCTACCCCCGCCGCTCCGTCGGCATCTGGAACGTGCAGCGCTCGTAGGGGGAGGAGTCCGACGGCGGCGGCGGCGCGCGTTCGGCGGCATCTTCCATCAGACGCTAACTCTGTTAGCGCTGAGGCGGCCCCTATCCGCCGAGACAAATAGCCGTTCAGTCTCAGGACCCGGCGGGCCCTTGTCCTCCCGGAAACCTTCGCCTAACCGCGCACGTGCTCTCGAGCAGCCCGAAGCCGTCTCTGCTTCGGTCCGGCTTCATGGGCCTGGAGCCGCAGGGCAATCGAAGGCGCGCTTCCGCCTTAGCCACCGGAGCGGGTGATGGCGGAATGTCCCTGAGCTGCGCGTCTGTTTGTGTCTGTGCGCGCAAGTTTCGTGTTTTCTTGAGCTTTAGACTTCCTCGCCTCTTTACCTCGCTTTCTCTGTTTTACGACACAGCCATACTTCTAGCGATCGCTCCCTGCATTTGGCTTGCACCGGTTCTTCATATGATTTCCTTTTTACTCCGAATTTACTTCTCCCTACCCATACGCGGAGGCAGCAAACGACGTCGATTTGTCCGGTGCGTCTGCGAAAATCCCCCGTTCTTGCCGTACCAGTGCTTGCGCCTCGCTCTACGAAATGCGTTTTAAAATCCAACGGAAATACTGGGGCGCTTTCCGTGAATACCTTTGATCTGACTTGGTCCCTCGCGGTGCAGTGCGCCGCGAAATCCGACGCTGACGCAGGGATGTTTGGTTACCGCATTCCGTGAACCTTATAGGCAGTTGATGCGCTAAGCTTGATACTGTTTTCTAAACTTGCGATTTTCATTTTCTTTTTTCACTTCCTGCAGCACTGCGCCGAGCTCCTTTCCGCGGCTAGTAAGTTCTTGTAGAAGACGTTTCTGCTCTTATTTTCATTGCAGAAGATTCGCCCACATATGTTCATACTGGAAACTAAAGTAAAGGTGACCGAGCGCATTGTACGGATGGTTTAGGTTAACTTGTTTCACTATGTGATTTATAGAAAACATTGGGGCTACAAGCACTGGCGGTGGCTTTGCGGTTAACAGAATAATGTGTTATCGCGTCAAGAAGAGCAACTTGTTGAGGCGAAATGATCGTGTTTTCTTGTATCTTAATCTGACCGCGAGTTCATCTTGTTTTATATATTTGCTCTTAAATGTCTCACGAGCTGATTACCAATGATTCCAAGTGCCTACTCTTAAATAATTACGAGTTCCACTGTTTGCGTAAGCAGAGTATAATGAACCAGTTCATTGCTACCTATATTATACCTCTATTACTCGATTGTGAAGTCGGCGCTACGTACGCGCACTGCGCACGAACAACGCGGTCAGTAAAATGAGCACGAATGAGCACCAGTACAAGAACACAAACAATGCGGTGCTCCATATTACCTTGAATTTCATCATTTGCTTTTCATCATCATTCTAGACAACCGTCTTTTTGCAGGAGGTTCGGATAATCTACCTGCAAGAGCACTATCTAAAAAACATCCACAAAGATTTATTTCTTTTTGCTCACTTCTGAGAATATAGATTTCCGAATTTTAATAAGGTTAGATTAAGCTCAACTAGCAACTGCGCTGAAAGCTACAATTGGCTGTTCCCTCACAGCTTTGGAGGGTATTAATTGTACCTCAATCTAGTAGTGAAGAAAGCTGACATAAAGGTTAACTCAAATCTCCGGCTTGAGCACGCCTTATGGAGCTACGGCACAGGGGCTTTGTACCTACCCTGTAAGGCAAAGGTTGAAGCTCAAAGTTTACCTTGTGTGAGCCAAGAACAATAATAAATGAGACTACTTTCGCATCGGTGCGGTGTATAATCGACATAAGAAAAATTCAGCTAGCTCTTTCAGCTGCATCTGAAAGCAGAATGCCTTCATGAGAAAATAAAAAAGGCCTTTTTTGGTGTTTTTTATTTGTTCAAGTAAGCTTTGCCATCTATCGTGATGGTTGTTCAAGTAAACTATAAGTAAATGGTTTCAGTGAATACAGCGACAGCGCGATGGCGTAACAAGGGGAGGGGCTACTGTAGTTAGCCCAAGTTAACAATATTTCGTCACTAAAAAAATTGTGTGTGAAGAATATTTCGTGCTTTCATACATACTTTACAAGATATGACAAACACTTTGAAATTCTATTGCCTGCGTAAAAAGGACCACGGGGCTTTAAACCAACGATCCTGTCTTAAGTATTGAGAGATTGTTTCAAGCTTGAGGACCTTTTTATTTACCTGTGTTCTGCCATATCGTGGAACATGGTAACAGCCTAGTTTGTACGCTTCTACCTTTTCTCTTTCTTGCACCACGTTACTGCCAGCTATCCACAATGTAGAAGCACGGGAGCAATGCGAAATTCATAATTGTATGCTTTGCTTTTTCTTTCGATAATCATCCGAATACTTATCCTCAGTTGCGCCGCATTAAAATAGGGGAGACAGCGGGGTCGGTTAGAGATAAAATGAGGGTGGCCGATATTCTAGTTGCAGTTAAGAGAAAGAGATGGAGTTTGGTAGGCCATAAAATGAATAGGGCACATAATCGATGGTCTTTTGGGGTTACAGAGTGGGTGCTTAGTTAAGAAGGGTGATGGTTTGGGTAGTGGTTTGTCATGAGGCTGTGTAGCGCAGCCCGAAGTGGGACAAGGGACGCAGAAAAACTATAACAAGCGCCTACTGCCGATTAAAATTTTATTGTCTGAAAAGAAGGTTTTATATAAAAAAACACAGCAGGAAGTTCACAGTGTGCCGTTATTTTTTTCTTCTGTGTATTCTACATGGAACCTTGTATCAGACAATTAAATTTCAGTTGGCAGCAAGCGCTTGTCTGTGTTTTTCTGCGTCCCTTGTCCCGCTTCGAACTGCATTACACACGCTAAGTTTAGGGAAGCGGAGTCAGAAGCAGAGAATCAGTTGGTGCGATGAAATTAGTAAATTTGCAGGCAAACCATGGTGTCAGCGTAAGCTCGATGGGACAGGCTTTCGTCGTGCAGTGGACAAAAAAATAGAATAGTGATGATGATGGCGATGATGATGATGAGTTCTCCAAGTTGCTGTAATGAAAAATACGCAACGAGAAATGTGTACTTCCCTGAGCCTACTCTACTTTCTTTATTTTATAGCCTTTATGCAACGTGTACATTAGGTTTCGCAACTACTTATACTATTTCAATGTATACTTCTTGGCGCAGTGGTATATAGTGTTTCTAACTTTTCCCTTTCCTCCAGTAAGGAGTAGTCAATCGGGTAGATACTTTGCTTAGGTTTTTGGGCTTTCATCTTATACTCAGTTGATTTTCTTCTCTCTCTCGAGACTGCTACGGAATGTGACAAAACTAAGTGTCTACCTTTCTGCAAAAGAATTAAGCGCCAAAAGTAATCTGAATGATTGGTAGTAGAGTCACTCATGCAGTTCACTTGAGCTCAATAACTGTTTTATTAGGTCAAACAAAGTAACAAGAAATACTCGCGTACTGCTTGTTCGCGTGATCACCCAGTTCACAATTAGAACTACCGCACCAGTGTTGTTGCGCCTTTTTAGCGTAATATGCAGCGGCGCGCTAGTAGATATGGGAGTAGACGACCTCAGCGAACGATATCTTAACATCCCATCTCCGTGGATGGTAGCTTGTCTAGCTATCATAGAATTGAGCGAGTAGAAAGTTATTCATTCGATAAGAATGAATGTTGGTTTTATTGTTCGATTTTTCTGTGAAACATTTAAGATAGCCATCCCTATCCAATTCTCTAACGATCCAGTTTAAGAGATTATTTCAAAATTTAATTGTTCTGTGGCCTCGAACGCCGCAAACGCAAGACAGTGTTGTGAAAGACACCTTGGCATGTGGGTCCGGATGCGTTCTGACTTACTATTGTTTCTTAACACCCACAAATATTTGATTACACGGACCCGTTCTGCCATTGTTGAACATGTCCGTCGATAGAGAGAATCGAACCGACGACTTCTCGGTTGGGTGTGTTGAAGGCCGTGGTAACTAAGCTACAGCGACGAGTGTAGTATGTCTTTATTGGCACACAAGATTATTTATGGCTGCGAAGCGCCCCGAGGTTTGGTTCGAACAAGTAGTCCTCCCACCGATTGGTTTCCTGATTCACTTAGACACGGGTTGAAGAGCAGAAGATATGGAGAATGGAAAGGAAGCGAAAGGACACCAGTAAATTATTGCTGACCTGCGACGCTGTGAGAAGCACCAGAGTTCGATCAAGTAGTGCGTAAAAGCTTCCCGGCAGTCCTGATCACTTTGCCGACCTATGAATCATCAAACGATGAGATCCCTGAAGCTTTCTCGAGAGAGAGAACTGCATTGACGAAGTGGTGGCTCGGTGTTCTGGAGGCAGATGATTCTTATGAGGAGGAGATAGAGAAAATGTCTGTATGTGCAGTCACGAAATAGAGCCTCAGAGTACAGGTTGCGTTTTGGTATGGTCAGCTTTCGCAGAATAAAACAGAAAAGGGCGCCGAAACTGCGCTCCTGTGACGCTTTCGAAATACGTGGAATTTTGACAGTTGTCACAATCCGCATTGAACAACTATTGTTTGCGCCTTCTAATATGAACTAGAATCAAGAAAAAGAAATGGGCATGGGCAGGACATGTAATGAGGAGGTAGGATAACCGATGGTCAAGAAGGGTTACGGACTGGATTCCAAGGGAAGGGAAGCGTAGCAGGGGGCGGCGGAAAGTTAGGTGGTTGGATGAGATTAAGAAGTTTGCAAGGACAAGATGGCCATAATTAGTACATGACTGGGGTAGTTGGAGAAATATGGGAGAGGCCTTTGCCCTACTGTGGGTGTAGCCTGGCTGATGATGATGATGATGATGATGATGTACTATGCTTGAAGGCAATGAGTTCGACGGCAACAACCTAAAGATCTGGGGTGAACTTAATCTGGGGTGAATAATTAATTTTACAGAAGTGGGTACAAATATGGATTTTGTTTGGTTTATAGTACTTCAAACTAATATGTGCAGGCTACATGCTATGTTCTGCCACAAACATCACATCTTGTCTTTGCCGAGGTGTGATGTTTAGAAAGCCATTCAAATTGAACACTTATCAAGCGCCAGCGCCTAACTGCTAAAGTACGCGCTTCATGTGTTTGCACAAGAAAATGCTGTCCAATAACAAATATTTACTTGTATATTACGACATCAAAACTGAGCAACTGCTTCTGCTACAAATATCGCTAGACGTACTGTTACACCGGTGATGGAACCAGTTGCTTGTTGGGCTAAGCCGTCGAGTAGCTTAGTGGCTATGGCGTTGCGCTGCTAAGCATCATGTCGCCGGTTCGCATTCCGCCACGGAAGTTATTAGGATGGGCGAACTAGCATGAGGCGGCGGCCGCATTCCTATGGGAACGGAGTGAAAAACATTATCCTGTATACCGTGCCTTGGGTGCACGTCAAAGAACCCCAAGTGGTCAAGGTCATTGCGGAGTCATCCACTACAGCGTGCCTCATAATGGGATGGTGGTTCGCGCACGTAAAACCACAAAATTTTTGTTGTTAGAATTTTACGTGTCATGCGTGTCATTACAAGAAAGCTCTGAGACACTAGTAGTGCTATTATGGTTCAAGAAATTGTGTCTCCGGGCTAGAGAGAGAGAAAGAGAGAGGGAGAAGTTATAAGGAAAGACAGGGAGGTCAACTAGGTGAGTCTACCACAGCTTCTAGTATAAGGTATAAGATGCCAGTGTTGCACTAACCCGCTACTTGAATTTTATTGCTATGGGTACATTTACTAGGAAGTGATATAAAGTTGTGAATTAAACTAATATTCTGTCTTTTTATGTACCGAGGGCCGCTGAAGGTTCTTTATGTGCGTGTTATCAGATATACCAAGTTCGGGCAAGACAGCAAAGCGCTTGATTATTGCGAAAAGACATTCAAATGCGCCAAGATATTTGAAAAAAAATTGCTCAATTCAAACTTCATTACGAATGGTACGAAGTAAACTGCTGAGAGTTTTGATAGTTAAAAATAAAGCAGACACAACTGCAGTTGGCATATACGTAATGGGAAGTATGCTTGGTTTGGTAGAGAATGGTTCTTATGAATCATATAAGTGCTCGGCGTGGCATTCACAAACTCCTATTCATTCCGCATTGGAATGGCCGACAGCCCTACTTGTGACACCTGCGGCTGCGAGGAGACGATTCAACACCTCCTATGTGACTGTCCCCGTTACGCAGTGCGAAGAAAAGTGCTCGTGACCGCTCTCGCAAAACTGGACAATCGCCCCTTTACAGAGGAAAAAGCTCTAGGACATTGGTCCAGACGGGCTTCGGCACTCAAGGCCTTAAGGGCTTTGTTAAAGTTTTTAAGGACATGCGAACTGTGCGACCGCCTTTGAACATTGTAGCGCGTAGTTTCGCGTTACTGTGTGAATTTCTCTTATTTTTTCCATTTTTTTCCCTCTTCTTCTTTCTCCTTTTATTCCATTTACCCCTTCCCCCAGCACAGGGTAGCCAGCCGGTACTTACACAGGCTAACCTCCCTGTCTTTCCTCTCCTTTGTCTCCTCCGAAGTGCTTTGTAGCAAATGGTTATTGTCCTTGTCTCTTGGGTCCCCTACGAGTGTTCCTGTCCATGTATGCACAGGGTCTCCCAAATATCATGCATCAAGACTTTAAGATATGCAAATGCCAGGTGGTACTACAGAGCCAAGTTAGTGTTTACCGTCGCTTGGAGATACAGTATTTTTTGCATTCTGTCTAATTACATTATTAGTCTAAATTATTAATTCCTCCTGTCAGATATTATAGTTAGAGGAAAACTGTCAATACGTGCTACGTAAGCGTTTTCCCGAGTATGAAAAAAGCCCACGAATACACACGAAGCGCCTCGAGCGGCGTGTCGCGCGGCAATTAAAATAAAGTAAGAGACCTGCCTCAGTGTGCATGATAAACAGGCCTGGGCTTATCTCTGATAGCTCGCCTTTTCCCATCCTTTAACCTTCAAATGGCATGAGCCCATAGTTCCCAGATAGCAAATGAATCTCACGCAGTCCAGATGAAATCGTTGAAATCGATGAAGGCCGCTGAGGCTGGCAAAGGTTCTTTACTTTCTTAAGTCTGATCTAGCCTGCCAATTGAGCTGATTGGCCGTTCGGCTGACACAGCCAGCGTTTTCGCCGACAAGGCGCGTCGCCGATTCTCCAACATTGCTGATGGCAGCTCAGTGTCATTGCTATGTACTTACGGAGGACAGCTCGCCTTAGACTGCGTGAGAAATCTAACATTGCGCTATCCTCCGCTTTATCTGCAGTGCGTACTACCAAAGACGTGTCGGATAAAGCGGCGCCCCTTTTAGGAAGCTTATATCAAGCGCCAATGCTACCGCCTTCATCCGAGTCGACAGTTCCACGTGGTTATTAATGATGCTCGTCAGTAGCCACTTGACTGCAACACCGATTCTCGTTCGGGAACTAGCTCGCATGTCGGGGTTCCCGAAATAGCAAGGTATCAATTAAATTATGCCGTCACTACCGACCTAGCGCGGTGCTGACCTAGCTTAATTCTCAACCTTCCGCGCTAATCTTCCAGCGGCATAAGCTGCTTTTTGGACGAAAGGATGCCCAGGCGCTTCCCATACGAGGCCGTTGCTTTCAACTTACTCGCGGGTGCGGATTAAATGACCACTATCGAAACTTTCACGGTGGACGGTGGCGCCAAGCTTTCTCGTGCGCAATAAAAATATCGCCTCCGGCTTTGCCTGATATTGTTCAGTGTCGTTGCATAGCCAAGCAGCGGCCGACTGATTAAGGGATGGAATGGTTGCAGTTCTTCAGAGCCATTTGTTCCCGTGGGTTTTGCGACTTCTCTTTTGTTCTCCTTATGCGTTCTCGAGGCAAATAAAGCACGCAAATCAGAGTGCAACACCTGGAACGCCTTCTTCTTCTCAACCGAAGTTTGGAGCTGTACACGATATAAAGCGCTTGCTAAGATCGCGCGGCGATCTGTTCGTTTTTCAGTTTTGTTTGTTTCTTACGTTTTTCTGTGCTAATGTGTGTGCGTATGCGAGTTCGTTCGCGCATATGGATAGCTTTTATTTTCATACACCAATGTACTGCGGGCGCTAAAAATGAATTGGTGGCTTTTAACAGAGCAGCCACCCTTATTGATCGCCGAGCTTGAGACAGCGGCATTATACCTTAAAGGCCTTCTGCAATAACTTCACCAAAATAATATTATTAATGCAACGAAAAAGCTTCAAATAAAGAATCAACTCTGAACAAAACAGCTAAGTTTTCCACTGCACGCACCTTCACTAATAGCTTAAGGTTCTTGCTGTTAGACAAGCCAAGCCACGTACAGTACAGCCCGCATGTCTCTTTGTTGTATTAGTTTTGGAACATACCGTGAGCCGCTTGGAAACGTGCGGGTAAATAGCGGCGGCAAAGAAAAGGGCTGCTGTAGAGACCGCAACCTCTCAAATATTTTACGACACTATCTGCTACCCCTGTTTTAAGAAACAAAAAATGTTCTCGCTTCCATCGCGTTTGTTCCTTGGGTGATTTCGCGTTATCCTCTTACAAATATTGCTTCAGGGAGAATAATCGGATTTAGGCTGCGAATTCAACGGCCCTCTCCGGCGCTTACTTGTAGCACGTGCTTTAGGTGGCCAAGCGGAACGACACCGCAAAGCCATTGTTCAAACAATTGCTCTGGGGATTGCGAGTGTGCATAAGGAGGTGCTTAACGACTGTTTTCCTCTTTTATGAAAACCAAAACAAAAATGACGAAAAAGAAAGTGCAGCCACATTGTTCAAGAAAGCCGACAAAGGCACATGTGATGTCTAAATCAGCTCGTGCATTATAGAAGAGTACACTTGGTGTTTGTAGAACACCGGCGAGTGAAATTCTTGTCCTGTGAGCGAGCAAAAACAATGTTTACGCTTAGTGCAGGTAGTCGGGGATTATTGGAAAACAACCTATGCGCCAAGCCGCTTCCGGTACTTCCTTTCCAGCTACTGCTCGCGGCGCAAATCCAAAGAACCGTGCCGATGAAACCCGTAAAACCTAGTCCTGCAGCCAAGAGTCATGCCGTCCTTGCGACATGCAGTAAAGCATTTTGCAACTCTTAAAAGTGCTGGTTAATCTCATGGCTGGAACGCTCACCTTTAAAACTGCAATAATTACACCAAGAAATCTGTGGGTTCCGACATAGGAAATGGACCTCTGTTGGAGCCCGCACGTGGCCTACATGAAACGGCGCCTGACAGCAACTTCCCAGTTGTTTAAATACTTGACAGCAAAGACGTGGGGGATGTCAGTAGACGCAATGCAGGAACTCTACAGAGCTCTCTTTCTCGTTTTTTTAAGATATAGTCTACCTGTACTGAAGGACACCTCCAAGAGAAATATTCGTGTTTTGCAGGCAGCACAAGCTCAATCACTCAGAGTTTGCCTTGGTTTGCCCAGATGCACGTCAGCAGAGGCAACTATTACGATTGCTCGGGACGATCCAATGCAAACTCACATTACGGTGGAAGTCCTGAGAACGCCCATAAGACATTCTGCACGTCCCCCCCTATCACCACCTTGCAACTCTACCTTCAGACAGGCACCAAGCATCATTCTGAAAAACTATTGTCAAGTACAACGAAAAACTTCCCTAGGGCTTCACCGCTGCATCTAAACCATCGATACCCCCTTTGTGCCTTGTCAGCCCCACAGTCGATCTCAGCGTACAAGGAATCGGGAAAGAGTCTGAGCTGTCGTCGCCTGTGCTGAAACAACTGTCTCTGCTTCTTCTGCACGAGAGGTACGCAGACAGTGCACATATTTATACTGATGGTTCCACAAACATCCAGTGTTCGTCCGGTGCTGTGGTTGCCCCCACCAAGAGCTATTACCATCAGCTTTAGGACTGACCACCCAACGACATCGACATTTGCGGAACTAGCTGCTCTTCATGCTACACTTTGTTTTGTCAATCGGGAGCCACCTCGACAATGGTCAATGTTAATTGAGTCAAAGGCAGCCCTACAATCTGTGCTATCAGCTCTGCATCGCGGGCCATTCGAACAGCTCGTATTCGATATGAGATGCCTACTCCACACATCACTGTATGGAATAGTGCACTGTATCTTATGGAGTACACTGTATTTTATATTAAAAGTAAATAAGTGATAACCACAAGCGCAGAAAATTTCCTTATGTGATCGAATCTAGGGCTGATGCTGCAGCTCACATCTGTCATAATCCAGTTGCTGTGTTGTGACGTAGTAGGCCAATTATAGGCGTTTTTATCATCCGTTTATTTCTGCAGTTTAGAATAGTGCGAGCCATTAGAACAAACCCGTCGAGAATAAATATTATTCAAAGAATATAGGCTATTGGTGCCGACTCTATATGTTGCTACCAGTAGTCGTCGTTAGGATTGGGTGTTTTTGAGCTGTGCTTACGTGTTGCCTTAGCGATGTTTATTACAATCCTTATTCGGTTGCCTAAAAAACATGGTTGTAACTAGAATGTTGGCGGTCCTTTCAGAAAAGACTAGCCTCAATTTTTTTATTACCTGACAGTATATGCCTTCTTACACATTATATGTCCGGGATCTTATATTCGACGTCAAAGAAAAATAATTAAACAAGATTTTTCTCATGGCCAACGCTAGATTCGTTTATATATTAAATATTTTAATGCACTCGACAGTTTTCTGACTATTAGTTCAATCCTTAGTTCAATCATTAAAAGTTTGTTAGGTAATAAAACTTAATATTTGCACAAAAAAGAAAAGAACCTGGTGACTAGCACATATACTAGTTGTATAAAGGGTTTAGCTTCATCTGCGTTGAACCATTATTATTTGTCTTTGAAATCTGGACGATATTCATAAATTAAGCTCCTGGCCCATGGGCAACCTCCGGTTTGTTTTTTTCTCACGATACAAAAGCGAAGGTTGGGCGAGTTGGCATATATAGTTACATGCTGTCTATAGGCGCGAAAAATGGGGCGGAGTAGAACGTTTCTATTTGACTGGTGTTTTAAGCGTTAAGTTTCATACTTCATCCCTCGTTAGATTGGCTGAGAGAATAGTGCGAATGGGGCAGAATAGTGAAAGGGACAAACAGTGCACCACGAACCTAGTGACTATATGTTTTCTCCGAAAGTGGCATAACTATGACTGCGGGCTTTATAGCTTGCAGCTCCGACGCAACCGTGAATATGAATTATCGTTGTGTTCTCCCAGGAAAAAACTCAGAACATCACTTAACATTTCAAAAGATAGCAACTGATAGCTTCACTGGTATTTCGTTATACGATGTGTAGTGCAAAAGGGGTGCGCAAAGCCAGACGACAGAGAAGACGAAGACGCGGTGCCACTTATAACTAAAGGGCTCTTGCAAGTGGAGAATACACATACGACATCGTACAGTGAGAAGCAAGAAGGGAGCAACTAGATAGCATATGTGTCGTCCAAGCAAAGTCATCTGTCATAAGCCAGTACCGGGAAATGAACGCGTTTTCTCTTTTTGGCTAAACAGTAGATGGACTGCTCACACAAGTTTCGCTTCTACTGTTTATCTTGAATGCTTCTATAATCTCGATAGTCAGCTGATCGTCGTTCTTGGACTCTACCGCAGAAACGCTTACAACCGCAGAGCACACAGTGGGCGGCAGGATGACCGGTCGTTGCCAGTTGGCTAGCATACTGACCGTCAGGCTTATTTATACGCCTTACAGAAAAAAGTAACCAATTTCAATTACAGTTGTTTCCTTTAAAAATCTAATTGATTGCAGTGGCCAATTACTACCACAGGAAAGTAATCGATGAATTACGAAAATGTAATTACTAAATGTAAAATGAAATTTTGTCAACACGGCACAAATACGGTAAATAGAATGACCAGGCCTAATCGTCTAACTGCGTCCTCTGCAGCCTTGTACACCTTATCTTCATTAAGAATTTCTTTTCAAAGTTTCAGTCGGGCAGCTGGCCTAGTTTCTTTGTGAAGACATCCTCAGCGACAAAGACAACTCGCTCAATGTACGCGTTGGAGGGGAAGCCAATGTTGTAAAGTGCGAAAACCTCGTGGCCAAGTGTGCAGGGCCCTCTATGAAACGCAGCGTCTATCTGTGACTAGGACTACGGGAAGGCGCTCGAGGTAGGGCCAATAAATGACTGAGAAAGGTAGTCCGTTGGTGGATTCTTGGCATAAATGTCCAAATCGGCCATCGCTATTGAGTCATAGCAGCGCCGGTTCATGAAGTCGTTCAACATGGGTTGGTTCGTCAAGATCAGGAAACATATACTGCGTTTGGGGGTTCGACTCTGATAATGCGCATCTGCGAGGCGGCTTCGTGGCACGACAACAGGCGTTCAACTTCAGTTTCCGTCAAATTCAAGTTCTTAAAGCTGCGTTGCCTGCTAAAGCTTCTCGCCGATAAAGTAACTGGTTAGATGGAATTAATTAGTAACAAAATATTTGATTTACAGTGAGCGTTTGCAGTTTGCAGAACTGCCAAAGACAGTTTGCAGAACTGCCAAAGAATGTTGTTAAATTATTATTTATATGTAATTTGTTACACACAGGTATGTTTTAACATCTAGCATGCTTATCATTCTTTACGTCTTGCTTGCGCGAAAAAGGGTTCACTGCTGTAGTCGGTGAACAAGTATGAACCGGTTGGTTGCTTGACGCAGGTCGAACAAACGAAAAAAATAAATAATAATAATAGTAACGTGAAATAATATAATGCTAAACAACGAGGAACTCGGAAAGACGAAACGTACGGTGTTCTTTGTCTGACACGACGGTGACGCGCGACAAGCTGCTCGTACGCCTGCGGACGCCTGAAGCGCAGAAATTGCATTTGCGACCACGGCTTGGGGAGAAACCGGAGGCAACGCTTTGCGCGAAGTCCAGGCGACAGGTCGAAGCGAGTTAGCGAGCGAGCCGGCGAGCACCGTCGGAAATCGTGCACGTGTCCAGAGTGCCAGCGAAATTCAGGGCCTTCGAACGGGTACTCTGTGGCACGGGTCGCTTCAATTGTTCTCCGTCTCTCACATTTGCTTTTTTTTTCGGCACTCCGCCTTTCCGCTTAGGACCACTGCCTGGACAGGATTTAGCGCGCGGAACGAAAAACAGTCCGGACGGTAGAAACTCAATCCCCTCGCGGAGCTGCGAAATATCGCCCGTAAAGCCGAATAAAGCCGCGCCTTTCAGCCGCGCCGTCACTCGTCCCGCCTGTCCTGAAACCTGAGCGTCGCAAGCGGTGCTCTCCAGTTCAATGCGGAGGTGCATGTTTGTCTCTATTTCTGAACTTTATTTTGTCTATCTTGAAGTTCTCTATAAACTTGTACATTCGTGATGATTTCGTTTAGTTGTTTCTGCCTTTCTTGCCTTCTTCTAGCCAGAGATCGGCTCTAAAGATATTGAGACAGAAGCTTTTCGGGTGAATCGTGCGTGCAAGTTTGACACAAGTTGCGCAAAATTTTGGCAGATCTGTCCTTCGTAAAGCGCGCGGTCCTTATGTATAGTATTCGAGGGACGTCTTTCTTCGAAAGCGACCGGTTGCGCAATGAAAGTTGCGGAGCTTTATGCTTGCTTTTTGATCCGTGTTGAACTTCATTTCCTTTAGAAGCAGCTAGTTCAGTACCTTCAACGGTACTTCAAAAGGAGGGCTGCAAATTTTTGGTCTGGAAGTGTGGGCGGATGTTAAGAAACTTCGTGTCATGGTGCCCACTTGGTAAAAGTCATTTGTTTCTGGCAGCTTCTGGCTCAGTGGGTGGAAAAAACTCCCATTATAGCGCTAGGGAAAAAAAGTTTATACGTCCGAATTCTTGCACACTGCTCTGACATATCAACTACACCTACGTTATTATTTGGGCACTAACGTATCGCTCAGCAACGTTGGCTTTCTATCAAAAGGTAGATGTTGAAGCTGCGAACTACAGTAGCTCGATTGATAAGAACGTCATTTTTTTCACTCATTTCAAAAGAAACTTTTACCCTTTGTCGAGATTATTAGCAAGATGTTCTTCATCAATTTTTTTCTCTCAAGTGCTATCCGAGTAAACGCATTCACACACTTCCGCTCGCAATATATTTAGGCGAAGGAAGAGCAGAACTAGAAACTCTTGACTCAGTGTACTGGATGGAAATAGAGAAAGCGAGAACAAGGCACACGGATAACAAAGAAGCACCGTATCCCGCCTTATCAAGCTCCGTTGTCACCAGCTTTCACACAACTACGAGAGACTGTACCTGTTGTGCGAATCATAATAGCAGCAGTCATACGCCAGCAGGCTTGCTGCGGTACCCAGTAGCTACGGCTAGGATCAAGGTCGCGGGTTCGATCACAGCTGAAGTGGCCGCATTTCAATGGGGGCGAAATGCTAAAACGCTCTCGTGGGTGCTTAGATGTAGGGGCATCTTAAAACCATGTCACTGGCAAGATAGGAAAGAGTTAACAAAATATTTTTTATTGCTATACTTTTTCTTCATATTGCTCAACTACACACCCGCTGAAATATTGAAGAGTATCTCTAAAAACTCAGCGATATATATTAGGTCAAAAATATGGTTGACCAGCTTGTTGAAGGTCAATGTATGGTCAAAACTCGTGTTTTGTACTTGCTTTGGCAAGGTCAATCCGTGCTCTTGAGATACACCTTTATGCGGATAAAAAATACCAGGTCGCTTCAACAAAGGAGAGATAGATAGAGATAGAGATAGATAGATAGAGAGGGAGAGAGAGAGAATGAACCTTTATTTGAAGCAGTGACTTGTCAGTCGAGGTGGGAGTGTCCCTTATTCCAGAAACCCTCTGGCTTGGATCGCCTTCCGGGCCCGGGCGAAGAGTTCGCGCTGGTCGACCAGGTCCGGCTTGGAGATTGCAGCCTCCCACGTTTCAGCGAGGAGGTTTGGGTCTGCGTCTGCTGCTACTAGTTGTGTCGCTGTGATGCTTGCTCCGGTGTTCTTGCATTGCAGTAGGAGGTGTGCCAGGCTGTCTGGCAGGCTGCAGTGTGGACAGGTGTAGCTGTATAGCGTCGGGTGGAAATGATGCAGGCAGCTTCCGTGGGTAAAGGTATTGCTCTGGAGTCGCCTGTAGTCGGTGCCTTCGTTTCTCGTTAGTTTTGGATGTGGTGGAGGGTATACCCTGCGTCCAAGTCGACAGTGCTGCAGTAGTGCTTGGCAAGTTAGCGGTATTGTTTCCGTTTCCTCCGCTGATTTGGGTGGGTGGGACATGTCTAGAATCTCGTGCAGGCAGGCCCGATTGACGCTTGCGCGGGCCGTGGTGTGTGCCGCTTCATTCCCCTAGAGTCCCTCGTGTCCCGGAACCCACATGATGCAGGTGTAGTGGGGAGGAGTGTCGCCACGTTTCAGTATGTTGATCGCTTTGATGGAGATCCTGCTTTTCATGTAGTTGCGTGCCGCTGTTTGAGAGTCGGCGAAGACCACTATGGCATCCTCGCTTGTATGGGTGGCGAATGCTATAGCGACCTCCTCATCTGTGTCGTGCGTTTGGCGAAAATTGTCGCCAATGCCAGTGTCGTCCTCCTGTAGTCTGTGACGCTGATGGTGAAGGCGTTTCGGCCCGGATACTTGGCTGCGTCCACGTAGCGCGCCTGCGGGTCGTTACGGTGCTTATGTCTGATTGGGTTTACCCTGGCCAGCCGTCTGCCTCGATGGTGTTCTGGATGTATGTTCCGAGGGATGTGATCAACTTGTAGACGTTCTAGGACCTTTTGCTTGATCTTTTCCTTACGTTCGTCATCGAATTCTATGTTGGTTAGATATCCTGTGTGTCTCAGAACTTCTCGGCCTGTGGTTGTGAGCTTGAATCTCTCGATCTGGTTGATTAGGTGCGCTTCCGCGAGTTCTTCCCACGAGTTGTGAACTCCCCTGCGTAGCAATCGGTCAATGGAGGCAGGCGGTTGTCGGTAGACCTAGGGCGAGCTTCGGGGCCTTTCATATTAGGAAGTTTAGCTTTTGTTTCTCGGCTGTCTTCAGGTTGAGGTAAGGAGTTCCGCATGTAATGCGGCTGTAAAGGAGGGCTTGTACCATTCACAAGGTGTCGTGCTATTTGAGGCCATTGCAGCGATTGGCCATCTGTCGTATCAGATGAGTAAGCTGTGCCATGGTGTTGTGTAGCCTGGGGAGTGTGGTGGAGCCGGACCCGTCCTTGTGTATATGGACTCTGAGGATTCGAAGTGAGTCGACCTTCGGTATCGGGACTCCCTGAAGAAGGACTTGTGGGTCCGGTGCGTCGCGGCTTGGGGGCTGGTCCCGGGTGCGTGCCCCAAGTACTAAAAGCTCGGATTTATCCGGGGCACAGTGGAGGCCGCAGGTGTTGAGGTACCAAAATAGAAGTGAGGCGTGCAGACAGGACACAAGAGTAGAGAAGTGGACAACACGAACGCCGAACTTCTCTGCTCTTGTGTCCTGTCTGCACGCCTCACTTCTATTTTGCATAATGAATCCTTACCAACTAGCTCAGCTTTCTGTCGTTCTAAGGTTGAGGCACCGTTCGATGATGTTGACCGCCTCCTGAAGGCGAGCCTCCTGTTCGCCCATGCTCACGCCTCTCGTCCACAGTGTGATATCATCTGCATATAGAGCATGGAATATCCTTGGGACGGTGTCTAGGAGGCGAAAATAAGACCATCACGTGCGCTGAGAAGAGAATGACGAAGTCTTCCAGTTTTGTGATCAAAACATCTGCTGCTGCTCAGGATCGACATTTTTGTAAGTGCCACTGTTGAGCAGGCACATAAACAGATGCAAATTGAGAGGCATAGACCAAAATTTATATTTGTCTCGTTTATGCAGATGCTTTTGTTAGGTCAACAATATTGTTGAACTGCCAGTTGAAAAAAACCCCGGTGTTCAAAGCTAATCTGGAATCCCCCACTACGGCGTGCCTCATAATCAGATCGTACTTTTGGCACGTAAAACCCCAGAATTTAATTTTGTACGTTATCAGTGGACAACGGACGATGTTGGCCTAGTTGGGGCATAGATTTGAATGCTTTTGGCGTGAAATGTTAGCGGAAGAAAGAGACGACGAACAGAAAGAGCATCAGATGTCAACTAATTTTATTATGTGTCAAATGCGCGTTTGTATTTACTTGTCATGGCACAGGTCAAAAGAGAGCAAATAAAAAAAATAATGTATTATGAATAGAAACAATATCTCAAAGCCAGATCAATAAGCTAATACTCGCTCTTGTAGAGTAGAGCCGAAGTAACACTGATGCATAAGTCACTCCTATTCTTGACATAATAAGCTTCCATGACCTCTCGTGCAATCGCATTATGGCTTCTTCCGCAAATGCGCATGTCCTCGTACTACGGTACTCAGCCACACGAGCTGCAGTGGAAGGGCAGGTATCAGCGAGATCCATTCCTAATAGAGAGTTTCTCTTTTTGGACATTACCACACGAGCCGGTTTTTCTGACGTTTGCCGTGCTACAGCTCCGACCTATCTCACATACGGCACCTATCCAGCAGCGAAGATAGGGCCTAGCGTGCTTCCTCGCGCACGCCCACTTTACCTTCTTTGCCGAAACACAGGCACAAAGCCTCGACAACTTACTATACGTGCTGAAACCACCACAGGAACATCGTGCCTGGCTGTCATCCTTTTCAGTTTATGAGTGATTTTTTGTATGTGAAGCACCACCTGGAATTTTCTCCTCATCTTTTGGGTGGAGTCAGACGTATACTGCCACAACCTTTAGACTTCTACAAGGTTAAAAGGTTGAAAGCAAGGCTCCCCTGTGTTTTGCAGGAGCTATTCGGTAAGACAGCAGAAGCAGCACCAGTAGCCATAGACAGCAACTCTGGGAGCGTTCGCTTAAAAAGCTTCGCTTTAAAAGAAATCAACATAAAGCAAAGTATTTGCAACATTTTTCTTATGAGAACCAGAAATCTGCCTTTAACACTTTCTTCAACACAGTCTATGAGACACAACTCGGGCTGCATTAGGTATGTCAACATATACTTACTGCCAACCAAAAGAAAGTGCATTTCATTCAGACCGCATAGTAATGGTGCGCTGCAGGCCGACCGTCTTCGTCCCTATATATTCTTTTTTCTCTACCTCCACAAACGCAGATGTGCAGCAACTGGGAAAAAGCGGAAGCCCTGAAAGACACGTGCTTGCTTTCGCGCACATCGCGTTAGACCCAAGATATGCAACACAGTGACGGCGTGTGGAGCTCGTCCCTTACAATAGAAGTAAAAAGAAGAGAAATAATACAAAAACGCAGAAAGTTTGTGGTAGAGCTTGCGTGTCAGCGTGACTCCTCTCCTAACCATACCGCGTGACATCAAGGCATGAATGCGAATCAGCGATAGCGAAATGCGCGCATGTTCCACCTTTGCCGAAAAGCTCCCTCGGCGCCCTTCCTGCTCTTTGTCGCACGAACAAGAACCACATGCACAGCGGACAGTATGCAGTGAGGTGGCCAACACGATGGGCTTGCGATGAATACTAACGCATTCGTCCTTCCTTTCACAATTTCCACGGACGCTGATTTTGCTTTCTTTCCTCATTTCTTTCTTTCTTTCCTTCTTTCTTTCTGTCTTGGCTTCTGCTTGCTTTCTATGGAGCTTTTCTTTCATTTTTTTTTTTGCATCACTCAGTAGAACCTGCCCTCTCTTAAGCCGTTGCTGCGTGTTATTTTTTTTTCTTTTTTTCTCCCTTTAGTCTCTCGCTCACATGGTCCTTGTTCACCTTTTTTTAGGCGCACGTGTAGCACGCAATGGTAAAAAGTGAATGAGGCAGACATGCCGGCCTACGGAAATTTATTCACTGTCGAATTGAACATATTCGCTGTTTACCTTATCGGCTTTCCTCTTACTCTAGACGTGCAAGGCCGCTCTGACGAATAAGTAAAATACAATCCATATGTCGGTTATCATGTGAGCTGTCGGATACGGCATGGCATGGAAGGTAGTTTGTTTAGTATACGATGTGCTTTCGCGCATGAATTTATACAGTATGCGCGGAAGCCGAATGCAATCATGCGCCGAAGTAACTGCAGTATTCCGCGTGGTGGAGGCTCGAATAACTACGGGCATTTCACGAAATGGAGGCAGCGAATCCACGAAGCTTTTCTGTCGTAACCGCTACTTGCCATCAACTGGCCACTTTCCCTAATAGTATGTCCGACGTCACGACAGGTTTGCTTCATCTCTTATGAACAGTTCCAGCGTACGTGCTGTTTCGTAAATACCGGCCCCAGTTTCCTAAATGTAGGCAAAACTCACACGAGGTGGTCCTAGGGCCCTATAACGTAAAACTATTCCAATGTTTTTATTCCAATCTCCTAACGTCAAATTTGCGTAACCGCCGACGCAAGCATCGGGCAGTGACAGGCAAGGTTGTCTGAAGAGACCGATCAAACGCTCTCCTCATTTATAGGAGGTCACTTTTGTTTGCTTTAAAGATGAATAACATTGCCTGCACTGATCTGCTTGACTTATATAATGGCCTGACAAGAGGCGACGAGCACGCTCAAGTGCAGGGGGATTCGATGGGGCCGAGCCAGTGCACTGAAAATTGATAACCGGATGAAGAGGGTGTTGCCGACGTCTGCGATTGGTCCGTTTTCCCTTACTTAGCTTGTGGTGACTGGTCGAAAACAGCGGCGGCATGCAACGGAAGGTTAAGAATGCTGCTAAAACGGATCCTCAGCAAAGAAGAATTGGCAGAGCGAGGTCGTAAACGTGCCGAAAGTGCTCGAAAACGTTGCGCGGCCACGCAAGAAGTTTTCTTGTACGCAAATAAACCCATGCTCTCTGGCAGGTGCGAGTAGCCAGTGCCTGAGCGATCGGCGGCAGGCATCTTTTACTCCTCCTTTCGGAACGGGGAAGCCTGTGGCTATTGCGAGAAAGAAGTTCAGTTTTGTTGGGCATACTATTGCATCTTAACGCGCACACGTCACTTTGACGCGGTGAGTATTCTCGGTTTTGTGACGTCGCGTCACAGGCAGCTGAAGTGGGTGCAGCCCTAAAACTTTTGACCAATAGTCGAGGTCTAATGGCGAATAGGTGTCGAATCAGAAATAACTACTTTTGTTTTGTTCTGTCTAGTCATGCATAATCAGTGTGTACACGTGATACCAGATGGGGAGCTATCGCAGTTTTCGTGACGTCGCGTGAAAGACAGGCGAAGTGGGGGTGGTAGAAAAGTTTTTGACCTATCGCGGAGGGCTGATTGCAGAATTTGAATAGAAAAGTTTGGAAGAGCTTTACGCTATAGCGCCCCTAGTAAGTTAATAAATCTGAACAACACCCGCCGTGTCGGTGTGGTAGCTGCGGCGTTGGTATGCTAAGCCTGAGGGCTTGGCATAAAGTCCCGGTCGCGGTGCGCATTCTGATGGCGGCAAAATTCAAAAAGTGTATCTCCCACTATGTTGTGTTCCATAATAATTTCGTGGTTTTGGCACGTAAAACCTCAGGCCTTGGTTTTAAGCCTGAAAAGCAAGAGAAAATAAAATACTGAAGTCGAATTATTGGTTACAATTTCTCGCTTGAGAGCGCTGAAGCCTACTGTGGAAAGATCTTTGGCGGAGTATTTCCTGCATTTTTCTAGGTTACTTTCATAACCGCGCACAGCACAGACCGCCAGCGGCTCGGAAGCGGCTTAGTTGTTCAGTAGGATCAGACACTGCTGATTCTCAGCTTCCTGACTCAAGAACGTTAGATTAAGGTGCCTCCACACATGCCAAGCACTATTGTTCATGACGGACGTCTCGGGAATCGTTGTCAAGCGAAGCGATTATCATACGGAGCAGCATCGCTACTACTACGGTAGCCTTGATGCCCGTCGACGCGATGGTACGACTGAATGCTATCTCCCGACAGCAACTTAATAATTTCTTGCCTCTCAGACACATCGGGGCCAGCGCTGCCATCGAAATCGTCGGAACAAGTCTCTACAAAGACTTCGACCACAGTGGAAAACACTGCAAACACAGTACCTAAACCGGTCTCAGCCAACGACGATGTGCAACCTGTCAATCTTCTCAAGATGCTTCGGAACGTCATCAGATCTCTAGTCGCCGGTTGTCAAAAAAGAAGAAGCGTCATCAGCTGAGGAACTTATGGAAACTCTCGTTCATGCCGTCGACGGCTTTCACTAGACGTTTTACAGGAAACAATTCTAACACTTCTCAGCAGCCTCACCTGTTTGTGCTGCAGTGAAATGTCAAGTCAATGCGACCGCGGCACGCTAGTCTAGTTCTTCGATTCATTGCTATGAAGAGTCCACCAGATATTACAGGCGCTTCACAAAATTAGCGTAAGGAAAGAGGATTATCGACTGCCAGGCTTTGTGAGTGCATCCAGTAACACTCGATGTGCGGAAACCGCCTGTGACTCTGTTGAGTATGTGGACGCGGCGCATGAGCGCACTGCTTCAAAACTATCAGTATACGTGGGCACTGACTTGGATTACGCGGTTCTTGGCACAGGCACCATCTGTGATGATGAGTTTGAGTGTACAGGTGTTACTGTGAGCCTCAGTGGTGTGACTGCGACGTGGCAAGCATATACAACAGGCCTACAGATTATTCAGACACCTCACTACTTGAGTGCTTAGACTCTTAGAAACCGCTGATATATAGTTTCCCTGTGCATCCTCCCACACGCACCCAGTACTCACTCTCTCCCTTCTTCCTCTTTCTATTCCCCTTTTGCTCCCTCCCAGTATAGGGTAGCCAAGCGGGTGCTCGTCTGGTAGACCGCCTTGCCCTTGCTGTCCCTCTCTCTCTCCGAGTGTGATGCATTGTTCGTGTTATGCGAAGATTTTAATGCGTACCATCCGCGATGGTGGTCCCATCCCCAAGACATTTGTGAAGCTGAGATTAAGGAGCTTGTTACAAAGATTAATTTACTCAGTGTAGCGCGGCAGTAGCCCCGGAGGCTGCAAGCACAACAGAGAGCTGTATATCATATTGAGCGTCTGCACCACGCATCGAATGACCGATCGCTCCTTGATCGTCTGATTCACGAAACATATTTTCACGTAGGAAAAATGGCGGCATTATTTATGATCATTGCTGGCTGTTCTGAACATGCTGTTTCAGCGGCGTCTCCGTCTCTGAAAGATATCAACAAACGCGTATTCCCAGTTTATCTCACAATCCCTGACCTGCCCAACAATCCGGATATGATTGTTTCGGCAATATTCCGATTACCGCAGTCACACATGTTCGTAATATTTCCTTGTTATGTTCAAGTATTCACAGATGCATCTGTACACAGCGATGTTCGAGGCACCACTGCAGTTTTTTTACTGCCCTTCGGCTCAAGCATGACGTATATTTACTATACCCCATCCGTCGGAAGGCTACGCCGAATCTTATAAGATAGTCTTTCCAGATGATTCCAGACCTTCATTGCGCCCTCTGCAGCTTTTTACTGCCCTTCGACTCAAACACGACGCTTGTTTCATATACACCATCCTACCTCGTCAACTGTGGAGCTAGCAGCAATTAATGTTGCATTGAAATGCGTGCAAGGGGAGTTAACCGCATCGAAGATTGGCACCTCTGCGGACTCTCGCGCTACCCTTAGCAGATTACGACGCAGTCAGATAGGTTGTCCAATTGTACGCGGCATTACTGACTCTGCCAACAAAATTGCATCACGTGGGGTATCTCTCGTTGCCCAGTGGATCGTAGGGATCGGTAAAAATGAAGAGGCTGATCGGCTGTCTTCAACTTGCGCTCATGACTGTGGCTGCCCAGAAATTTTGTGCAAGCTTGCTGAATCTCGTCTGATGATTCGGCGCCACCTACACAAGCAGCATCCAGACCAGCGTGTCGCAAATGGAACATTTCCGCCCGTGGTCGTGGTCGAGGCGTTCCTTGTCGCGCTAGAGCGCAAGTACTCAAGCTGAGGGTGGGCTGTATGAACGTGTGCAAACGTTTATACCGACAAGGACTTCTGGACAGTCCATCGTGCACGTCTTGCAGTTGCTGCGAGACACTTCAGCATCTGATATTCGAGTGTCCCGCTTTCAGTGCGCAGCGCATGTTGCTAGTGAGGGACTATCATCTCCTTGGCCTGCGGTGTAAGACGCTCGACGAATGTTTGTACCCCAGGGGTTGTGCGTCTCGACGCGATCAGGCTCATCGCGCTCTCCTTACTTTTATAGAAGTAACTAACTTAGGTTCACGTTTTTAGCTTATTTGTGTTTTCAAATTACAAGACATGGGGCACTATTTCTTCTATTTTAACATTCTGTAGTAGGGGTGACCAGCAGGGACCGGCCCTACTGTGCTTCGAGAAAAGTCCGGAACAGGTGATGCAGGTAGCGGGTGTGAAGGACAGCACTCGCAACCGGTGTCATGTGCCACCCAAGTTGGCCTCAGCCAAGGTCAGGGATTGGGCGGGCCTAACTCATCGTCCATGTTGTTAAAGTCAATTGCCATCTCGTTCCTTCTTTCCTGCCCTTCTTCCTATCCTCCATTCCTACGTTTCTGTCTCCTCCTTTCAGAAGAGGAGGCAGGCGTTGTGGCTCTTTCGGTGGCAGTTGCCAACCTGCTTCTCGCTTTCCCTTTCCTGTCAAGAGTGTATACTTTTCACAACTAATAATAATAATAATAATAATAATAATAATAATAATAATAATAATAATAATAATAATAATAATAATAATAATAATAATCAATTCAGCTTTCTCAAATATGAACACAACAAAAATTAGGGTCTAGCTGTCTTTCGATGCATAAAACATGACTGAGCAAAGAACGCAATCTGCGCAAAAATATGCAATGGGTCTGTTTTTCCTGAGTATCACTTACATTTTTTTGTACCTAAATTAGTGATTTCAATTTCGCGTGAACTATGTCAGGCGAGTTGAAACCGCGACAAATACCAATTATACAGGCTCGGCACCGTCCAAAAAATGAACTGGTGCTCATTCTCCAAGAAACCCGAAGACATCTCGATACGGAGAGTCGAGCTTGCAGAGTTTTGTTAGCTGTTTGGACACTTCGTAACTTTCTAAGCAGCATCTCGCATAACGACGGAAAGCAAGCTTCGTTATCGCCAAGACGCCGGAAACCGGTTTTCGTTTCTTATTCGCCCCTTTTTCTTTCTCCTGTTCCGCTATAACGCCACGCTCAGCAACTTTTGACCCGCTGCGCTTCACAACAATTCGCTGCTTTGGAAAAGTAGGGCTCTCGGTAGACATTATTCTCCCCCTCCTCCTCCTCCGTTCTCTCTTCCCCTCACAACCGAAACGCCACGAAAGTCAGAGCGCCGACTTTGGTACGTTCAAGCTCAGTGGTGGCGGCACCGCGGGCTCATTTAAAAGAGATCAAGGCACTTAAAAGCGGTGACTCTCGGTCCCCGACAGCAGCCAAATGATAATGTCTCTTTGTAAAGTCCTCTTTCATCAAGCCTACGCGAGCAAAACGACGCAAGACAGGCCCAGTTACATCCCTGCGTCCCTGCTCCCCTCCTACCGCCTTAACATTTGTCTTGTAGCTTTTCCTGGATTTTTTTTTCTTCCTTAACTTTTTCCCGACGTATATCGATGTCGTATTTGACCTGAAGTCGTCTCGCTAGCTCTCTTTTTGTAACTGCGAGCCGCGTGCACAAAAAGGCGGTCGGGTGCCACTAAAAAGTCGCACCCGGCCACTCCGCGTGCCCACTCGTCTTGCATTTTCTTTTCGCTTCCTCGTGCTTTCCTTTAATTATTTCTCCAGCACTTCGACGACATCCGCCATTTCCTTAATGCAAGCGCTTCCTCCGTAATTTGTATTAAACGCCCACGGCTCCTTTTTTTTTGTTTACAGTTTGTTTTTTAGCTATACTTTTTAACGCCTGCTGGAAAATACCGTAGTGATTAAGATTAATCTGTATTCACTGTATGCGCACTTAACGGGAAAGTGAAGAGGCAGCGACAGGGGGAAAAACCTTTCTCCTGAGTTAAGTTTGCGCTAGCCAGGGGAGCCTAGTGGGAATCCGCAACACAATCCGGAATGTGCAAAGGTATTTTAAGCAAGTAGCTTTTGACCGTACTCTTTCAGGCAGGGAACAAATTAATGATGACGGCGCATTTTCGAGACCCGCACTTACAATACGGCGTCGAGTAGTTATATTTATCCGATTTCTTTTTACTGGGCAGCGGGGGAAAGGAAGAAGAGGTGTATATAGCACAATTACTATTTTTCTTCTTTTTTGTAGGAGGGAACTTTCTAAACAATTGGTAAAAGCTCCAGACCTGGTGGCCTTGTAGATATAAAATGCTAAAACCCTAGCACATTTGTTTTAGAGTTCATGTTAAAGAATCCAAGAAGTCAAAATTACTCTTGGAGCCCCGCGCCTCTCATCTTCCCCCTAGAGCGTCCTCATAACCAACTATGCATGTCTGTTCGTGTATACTGTGAGCTTACATCTTTTTTCGCGACTTTCAGCCTCTCTTCTTCCTTCCCCAAGGCCGGTAGTTAACAGAGCTCAGCCTGCTTAACAGCCTTGCCTTTCCCTTATCGCTTCTCTCTTTTCCTCAACTGTGCATACTTTGGTGCATGACATTCAATCAATCAACTCATGAAACTGTGGGTATTGCTAGGACACTGATAGTCACAGAACTATGCCTAATCTAATAAGAAAGCGTTTCGAGATGACGGCGTGCCTTCCTTGCGGCGGACTTACGCGTCGACTAGTCGAATCAGCACTGAACACGAGCGCCACTCTTATACCTTCGTTTTATTGAACCACATATTGCAGCACTTGACAGATTGAAATAAACTCTCGGGCGCGCTCTCGTCAGGAACCAGGCCATGACATGCTCAATTCAACAGACGGAACCTGTGTTACCGGCGATGCACAAACGCAGAAGAAAATGAAATAAACGATGTTCGCCTTCGTCCACGATCATCAACCGCAGACAGCCGTCCCGGAGACAGAGCATCGACCCTAGCGAGTTTTTCCCAACGGACATCGTAGACGAAATAGCTCGCTAGCTAGCCTACCGAACAGGCCGATATCGCGAGAGTCCCAACTACCGAAAAAAAAAGAAGGAAAAAAAAACTTTAACCGTGCAAGCACAGCTTTCCGAGACGAGTCTCCGAAGAAGGACACGGTATATAACGGAACAAAAATAGGTAAAGGAGCAGCACGCTCCCTTTGAAGCGAGCCGCTGTGCGTGAGGTGGCGGAGGGGATCGTCATCGAAAGGAGCGGGTGTGCTCGCGCACACGGCTGGTGATAACCGGCCGGCTGCGGCGAGGCCCCGCATCTATTGAGGACTCTTTTCTGGCTTTCGCTCGCGATTTCTCGTCGGTCCAGATTGGGCGCTGCCGCCAGAGCTCCCGGCGGGAGAATGCCGGGGCGCACGCTCCTGAGCGCGCGTACTGGCATCGATCGCCACTTTCGCCGGGTGCGCCACTGCGGAGGACGGTCTTCTTCTCCGCCAAACCAACTTACATGCGGTGAAGACAGCTTTACACTAAAGAACAGTTGTGCCGTGCACAGGCATCGGGCAACCTGAAGCTGAGAGGAATGTCGTCGGACAAGTCTGAATCTATTTTACAGCATAAGCTCTTATGGGCTAGTTCCTATAGATGTTTCGGTTGGCGATGCTGTCCGCCGCCGCCGTTGTCCGCGCAGCTATTGTAAGGAATGAGGAAAAAAATAAGCCTAGTTCCCGCCGGGTCTAACATGGGCCCTCTGCGTGGAAGTTGGCTACTCTACCACTGTGCCACGCCAGCGTTGCGAGCTGCTACAGAAACATGCCCTATACGTGCGTCCTAGCGCGTGAGTAGTGACGCGATATGAGATTCGCGCCGCTTAGCATCGATAAGTGCACACTTTGGATTGCAGTGGCATATTACTGCACCAGGTAGCACGCCATGTAGTAGTTGCACAGGTAGCAGTACAAGGTAGGCAGAGAAGCTTTGAGGAAGAAAAAGAAGATTACGGATATGTATACAAAAATGGTAGAATGAGAAACACGTATAGCATACCTGAAGAAATCAAGCAGGCTAGATGACCGTTTGTCGCCACACCATTTCAAAGGTGATACCAATAAATCATCAGCATCAGTAGCAGCAGTAGCATCGTATCGCGCCAATTGTCACACTATGTGACATGTGCGTAGCGTAGCGTCCATACGGGCCAACTTTGCATTGCAGTTGCGCTGTGATTCCCCAGGTAACTCAACAGGTAGCAGTTGTGACAGGTAGCAGTTGCAGGGAAACGTAGCAGGGGGCGGCAGAAAGTTAGGAGGGCTGATGAGATTAAGAAGTTTGCAGGGACAAGATGGCCACAATTAGTGCATGACCGGGGTAGTTGGAGAAGGAAAAGGAAGGAAGGAAAAAGTAGAGAAGGAAAGGCAGGGAGGTTAACCAGTTTAGCGTAACCGGTTTGCTACCCTACACATGGGAGAGGGATGGGTGCGATGAAAGATGGGGAAGGGGGAGAGAGAGAGAGAGCACATAGTACAGCACACAAACATCGTCCGGTAGAGTCTATCAATCTGGCATTGTACGTGATAACACTGTCAGAGCCGCTTGTCCAATCCCGTCTCTTTCAAAAACTGAAGTAGTCCCTTCGTCGCCTTCACCTGCGATGTCTTCTGTCGGCGGCATGTGAAAATTGTGTCGAGGGACAATGGTCTAGTGTCAAGGTGCGCGAGAACGGATGCCAGGGACTGTCGCTGAACATTATATTCAGGACAGTCGCACAGAATGTGTTGCAGCGTCTCCTCGCAAAGACAGGCATGGCAGAGAGCGTTGTCGGCCATTCCAATGCGGAATGAGTAAGATTTCGTGAAAGCCACCCCTAACCATAAGCGATAAAGCAGAGTCGCCTCGCTTCGGCGGAGTCCAACCTCGCTCTTGTTGGACTTGCTGAATGCTTGCCAACTACCATCAAGATTTCAACATACGCTGACGACATCTGTGTCTGGACTTCGGCAGTCACACGTCCTCAGATACGTGCGCGACTTCAAAGAGCGGCCACTTTGACAGCGAACTACTTGTGTAAACAGGGTCTCAGCATTTCACCTGAAAAATGCGCACTAGTCGCATTTACTCGGAAACCGATGACGCCTTATATCATCTCAATCAATGGGCGGACCATTTCCTATGTCCGAAACCACAGATTCCTTGGCGTCATTATTGACCGAGACCTCTGTTGGAGCCCACACGTGGCCTACATGAAACGGCGCCTGACAGCTACTTCCCAGTTGTTCAAATACTTGACAGGGAAGACGTGGGGGATGTGAGTAGACGCAATGCTTAAACTCTACAGAGCTCTCTTTCTCGGTTTTTTAAGATACAGTCTACCTGTACTGAACAACACCTGCAAGACAAATATTCGTGTTCTGCAGGCAGTACAAGCTCAAGCACTCAGAGTCTGCCTTGGTTTGCCCAGATGTACGTCAACAGAGGCGACTCTTGCGATTGCTCGGGACCATCCAATGCGAACTCACATTACGGTGGAAGCCCTGAGAACGCACATCAGACATTTTGCACGTGCTCCCTATCACCACCTTGCAGCACTACCTTCAGACAGGCACCAATCATCATTCTCTAAAACTATCAACAAGTACAACGACAAACTTCCCTCGGGCTTCACCGCTGCATCTAAACCATCGATACCCCCTTGGTGTCTTATCAGCCCCACAGTACATCTCAGTGTACCAGGAATCGGAAAGAAGTCTGAACTGTCGTCGCCTGTCCTCAAACAACTGTCTCTGCTTCTTCTGCACGAGAGGTACGCGGACAGTGAACACATTTATACTGATGGTTCCACAAACATCCAGTGTTCGTCCGGTGCTGTGGTTGTCCCAGCAAAAGCTATTACCATCAGCTTTAGGACTGACCACCCGACAACATCGACATCTGCTGAACTAGCTGCTCTTCGCGCTGCACTCCGTTTCGTCAGTCGGGAGCCACCTCGACAATGGTCCATCTTCAGCGACTCAAAGGCAGCCCTACAATCTGTACTATCAGCTCTGCGTCGCGGGCCGTTCGAACAGCTCGTATTCGATATTAGATGCCTACTCCATACATTACAGGAGAAAGGACACCACGTGACGTTTCAGTGGCTGCCAAGTCACTGCGGCGTCACTGGAAACGAAGACGCCGATAATGCAGCTCGGGCAGCTCTTGAAGACGCACAAGAAGAGGCCATACCGCTTTCACGATCCGACGCAGCTAGCAGACTTCGAGTGCTTGCACAGGAGATGACGCTCTCTTCATGGTGCACACCAAACAGCCAGACCAACCAGAGCAACCGTCAATACCACCTGCCCTCTTTGATGCATCTCTATATGCCAACTGGGGTAGTTGGAGAAGTATGGGAGAGGCCTTTGCCCTGCATTGGGCGTAACCAGGCTTATGATGATGATGATGATGTGCCACGTGTCAAGTGATGTAACATATGTGCCGCATAGTCTCGATATCTTTGTTTACTCTTCGTTAGACGTTAGGGCGTCTCGTCGCAAGGTACTAACCGCTGCTGAAGAAGCGAATCGTAATACTGCGCGCGCAGATGCAACTAGGCAACGTCGAGCTCTGCAGACCACTGGGCAGAGAGCAGCACAAGCCGTAGCTCACTGTCGACGCCGGGCAGACAGTTCGGTTCGTTCTCGTGAAAACGACGCAAGCATACATCACCGCGGAGACCCTCTAGTGTGTTCTGTCGAGAATGGAGTTCCTATATAGAGCCGCTCCTCCAGCTTGAGCTGTGACTGGACTGCGTGTCCCACGCAGGCCCCTGACTTTTTTCTCGACATGCACTGTGCTCGTAGAGGACTGTCTACAACGAATTATCTCTAACTTTTCACTCTTCCTGTTCAATATTACCTTCACCACATCTACGAACAAAAACTAATCGCAGTCTCTTCACAACATGCTAGAATCGAGTACCACAAAGTACTCGATTCCTTTTTCGCTTTCGTTTTCTAAACTGCAAAGGTGGCCTCGAAGGAAACGGTAAGGATGCTATGAAAATAGCTGAATTTTTGAAATTAAGTTTTCACTTCTGGTCAACTTGCTGCCGAAATTCGCCGAGACAAGGCACATTGAACATTATGTTATGCTTACCCCAGTACAATGTTCCATTAAGTTCTTGAGAAAAGTTTACCTCTTCAGGCATGGTATTTCCATTAAAATATTATAGTTAAGCACAGGCCTACAAACATAACTACAAAAAGACTGCAATGGCATATTCTGTTATGACTGTGTATTTTATTCACTTTGCGCCCTATACTTGTTTGTGAGAAGTGAACTATAGTGGAACAGCAGTATTTTTCATGCAAAGCTCCGTAAATCTTTACAGTTACCCTGCTCGTAGTGGCCTTTACACTGTTGCTACTGAATGGGCGATGAAAGCAAAAAAGTTATATGATCAACATTGCTTGCACGTGGAAAGTATATTGCCATAAAATATGATACCGCATTACTCAGGTGCCACCATGTATCAGTACCATACAAGTGGTCGCAGACACTTGTCGACTTCAGGGACTACAGTAATGTTTTAAATGTGTAAGAATGTTTATGCCTACTCAACGAGAATGGCCGTCCGTCCGTCCGTCCGTCCGTCCGTCCGTCCGTCCGTCCGTCCGTATGGCACATAAGACGATAAGCTGTAACTAGATTTGTTTATAAATAAGCAGAATAAATTCAAAAGGAAGAATGTTGGTGGTGGTGAGTTTCGAACTTACGATCCCACGCTCAGAAGCCGAGTGGATTACCCACAGGTCTAAACACCCACTTTCTTTTTTTCTTTCATTGTATGTATTACGAACATAATGCGTGTTTGCGTAAGTTATTTACATAGCGGCCAAAATAGCACAAAATAGTACAAACAAGCACAAAAACACTTCACAGCACAAGTAATAAAGAAAACAGTTCTCTAAAAGTGACTCATAAGGATACACTGCATCAACAATGAATTTCTACACACTCCAAAGCATTCTTCTACAAAGTGCATATTGAAATGCTATCTGTTAAAGCCTGATTAGGTAGGAAAGACATTTTTGTATCTTCTATTGACTGTCACCTTTCAAATGGGGTCAAATTGGTTCATGTTGACCGCGACAAGCTGGGCGAATAGTACACTCCCAGGATAAAAAGGCCTTCGAGGCACCGAGGCAGTCTTATTCGAGATGACAGAGTGAAAGTCATTACTTGTGGGAATATTGTTCCACCAAATTGCAGAGGCGTTAATGTCCGAAGATGAAAGCACCTGTTCGAATTCTGAAAGGTCACCTGTATAATGAGTTGAATTCGGGTGACCACAGCAGCACCGTCTTCTAACGGGAGTAAAGTGTACGCAAGTGGAGTCAGAAGAGGATCGAGCACTGCTTTAGTGAACGCAAGGACGCCATCTTGTTTTGGGACGTTTCCAAAGGACGTTAAAAAAGGATTTTGATGTAAATCCTGATACGATACGATATCTTCGATATCTTATGCCACTTAAATGTGAATATGTGCCTTTTGACATCCTGTTACGCGGCTCTGCACAGTTTATGGAAAACGCACATTTTAGAGAACCAAATGTATCTTCGCAGTCACATTTCATTCAGGTGATTTCAGAACTGAAATACCTTTATGAATAAAGAGGCTTCCAACCGTGGCCAAACACCCACGTTTGCAGAAGATAAATATACAGGGTGTTTCACGAACACTTTCAAACATTTCTTTTTCAATGACGTGTGGCAGGTAGCACAAGTATACTTCATGAGCTGGTCTACTCGAAGAGGTGGACATTACTAAAAGAATGAAATGAATATTTGACTAATTAACAAGAATTCCCCAATTAAGTTTTTACTAATTACGTTATAGCACATATTGCAATTTACAAATTCTAGCAGGTGAGACTGCAAGGAATATAACCAATTACTGGTAGGGTCAGGTTTTATAAGACTGATAATGACACCGGGCAATGTGTAGATGAACAAGTGCATAGTGCTTAAGCATACTTATACAATTCTTGTGGAGTTTCTGCAGCATTTTTTTCTTGCTTTCAGCACCAGCGACACATGGTGCCATGGTCCAAGGATTTTCGCCTCTGAAAGCGAATTATTTGCTGGAGAATGCCTGCTAATAGCCAAGCTCAATTCTTTATGCTTTAAGAACGAGCATATCGGAAGCAACATCAGATGTACAAATTACTTCATAAATTCTATTTCTGTACTCGATAGTGTTTATAAACTATAGTTTTTGTACAGCGTCCAGAAGTTGTCATATGTGGTTTCCAGTTCTGAAGCCTTAGAATAAAAGAACGAAAACAATATAAAACAATATAAGCTAATTGTTTTTCTAACTCCTGTTTCATTATCGCATTATTAATCGTTTATTTCTTTTCTTGTACGGAACCACCCGGCATAATTGTGTCTACATATGTATACGCACGAATGTGTGTGTGTGTGTGCGCGTGCGTGTGTGTGTGTATATATATGTGTGTGTGTGTGTGTGTGTGTGTGTGTGTGTGTGTGTGTGTGTGTGTGTGTGTGTGTGTGTGTGTGTGTGTGTGTGTGTGTGTGTGTGTGTGCGTGCGTGTGTGTGCGTGCGTGCGTGCGTGCGTGTGTGTGTGTGTGTGTGTGTGTGTGTGGTGCGTGCGTGCGTGCGCGCGCGTATGTGTGTTTCATGAACTGCACGCTAAATGAACCGCGTAAACGCCCTCGATTTGAGATGGCCGCACACGGTCCCATCCTGAGACTGCTCGGCGTCTTGCCGTCTTTCAGAATTGCGCGCGAATCAGTCGCGCCACAGCGTCGCATCGGAGCAGCGCTCGCGCGTTGAGGAGCTAGAAGTAAGCGAAGGTGACACACCGCGAAAAGACGTTGATGCTTCGCTGGTCCTCGAGGTGCGAATATCGAACGGTTCGTCGTGACAGGGAAAGAATGGCGGAGGTGGGTGAATAGACAGGGAGAGCAGGAATAAAGGAAAGCCCACTCAGGCACAACGCAGAGACAAGATGAGCGAGCAGCACGCTGACAAACGAACGTTAATGCGGCAGCCGATTCCCGGCAAACAACGAAAGTAAAGAGAAAAAGGCAAGCGCAGTGCTTCAGGGCAAAGCGCAGAGACACACCGGGACCCTACCATGGTTCGAACTGAAGGACTTAGAGCCGGAAGTACGTTCGTCGTGTTGTTTATGTTCTTTTTATTTTTGTTTATATCTTTGTTTTTTTTGTTTTTGTTGGCTCCTACTGTGTCTTGTACGCAGCTGCTGCTTCTCCTGATGTACTATAGTGCTTCGCGCGCTGACGTCAGCTCTGGAAAAACAGAGATGATCGTGACAAGAGTGACACGTACGCGAGTGGGAAACTGATCATCGCTGTATAGCGCGGCAATGGCTGTGCCTCATCGTCGCACCACTGTACGCAGTCACAACGTTCTACTGGGAATCCGGTTTAGTACAACAAAAGAAAAAGAAAAGATGGCTACAAAACGAAAGAAACGAAAACACGAGGAATGAGAAGGCACTGCTGATATAGGTCGCTTTATGTAAACATCGAACCGGGGAATGTGCGTAAAAGTAAAATCTGAAATGGACGAGAAAGAACAAGCTGGTGACGTTTACGAGTGGCGAGTTGGGGAGTGTGTGGAGGCATACATAGCCAATCCTCAGTACAGCGTGTCATTACTTTTGTGCCTTGAGTACGGCTACACTTGTTCTTTTTCTTTCCTTTTCGTTCTGCTAATCCGCTCAAGGGTTCTTAGGCACCGTCAGCGATTTTGACACCACTCTTGTCAGATTCACGGTCCGTTGCCCTCGGAATCAAGCTTGCAGCGTCGGGTGGGATGAAATTCGAAGATACTACAATGTAAACGTATGACAATCCACGAATAACCATACATGCAGAAAGGACGTATTTAGCGAAATCATTGAGTCAAATCGTACGTTGGCGCCTCTCTGTTACAACGTACACTTGCTTTCTTTTTCATTTCTAAAAAAAAAGGAACTGCAAGGTAGCATGGGGACATCATTGGGGCGTGGTCCTTTGTGGGCACATATACTTCTCACTTTGAACTGCGAAACGCGGATGCGTTGTAAGAAATATTACATGTATTACATGGGTCAGTGGCTTCACTTCTGCTTATTATTATCTTGTCCAGGCTGTTCGCAAGCCTTACCTTCGCTTTTTATTTCTCAGCTATACTTATTGAAAACAAATTAAAGCAACCCTCCTGTGTGTCAGAAAATATACTCCCTTTGGTTCTGGCCAAATGTGTTACATTCTCAGTCAAAGTTAGCAAGGCATGAACCTGACGTGAACACTGATGATCACTGGCGGAAAAATTGTGTGTAAGAAAAATTATAAAATAATCATATTCTTCTCTGCAATTCAGTAACGGCGTATGTTAAGTTTACTAAACAACGAGTGAACCCTCTTCCCTTTATACTGTTTTTATTGATGATTAAAAATATATTCTTGGAAATTTAGGCACTGCTTCATGACGAGCTTACATACGATAATATGAAAACATTTTTATTTTACTGTTGTATGCGGGGCACTTAAATCGTGGTGCATAATAAAAATTCTCTCATTTTTTCACCAATACTTTAGATACGTAATCTATGACGTGGCAGGAAACTCTGCGAAATTCTGATCACTGCAATTGTTATGATCAGATGCTCCTGCGGGAAAAGCAGCCTGTCAAAGTTATTTTCTAGCATGAATTGAATGTGGGTACTGGTGATCAGCGTGCTCTCATAAAAATTGCGTGTGCATTGCAAAAGCATCGGCGTGAACTGTGATTTCGTGTCTTGTTTTCTCTGTGGGTTCTAGTTGTTTTGCTCCCGAGCAGGACGTCCGTTGGAAATTGCCTCGAAATTTGATTCTCATTTCTTAATCTTCAATATGATGAAAGTCTGTGTGGAGCAAGAGACGTGAACCCACAGAGCACCCAACTTTCCTTTCGAGTGCCCCCTATTACTGATGTATTTATTTAGTAAGCAGTGTCATGTGAAATGCCTTGTCGCGATTACACAAATTTCTTCATTAATGGGCTCCTTTCTCACACTCCATCTTGGCTGCGTAACACTGTCAAGCAACGAAATAGTTATGCTGAATATTGTTCAAGGTACGGCATTAAGCAGCCACTTATAATTGCCAGGGCCTGTCTTGTAACTATTCTGCAGTCACAATAGTTCTTTCCCATGAATTATCGTGTCCGTTTTACAACAATTTGTTTCGTGAAAGAGACGACGACTGATTTATTCCTGGAAAGCAATAAAATTCCACGAGCTGTCTTTTTAAAAAGAATTGACACCCGCAATACAGAAAGCCAGAGTGTTGAACTTCGACAATCCTGCTAACCTGCTAGTGGGCCTGTCAACGTGAAATATGGAACAATTCCATATCGAAGGAATTAAGTGCCACAGTATCGCACACCTCGCGGGTCAACCAACCTCAAGCCTTTCAAGGTGTCTACTCAAAAAAGTCCAGGAGACCTCACCATCGATAAGGAAGCACAGTGGCTGCGTTAGATCTGGCAGTGCTTTACCTGTGTAGTTGCCATGACTGCGTGCAGTCAACTTGGGATAAGAATGACGACTGGATGACTCCATCAGCGGTACGCGATGCTTTGTAGCGCAAACATCTCTTTTTTATTGTGCTCAACCAATAAATGTGAAAAAGTGATATGATATCTCTGAGCTACCCAGATCAGAGAACTCGGCTAGCATAATCAGCTGGTAACAAGCATTTCCTTCTATATTTTCACGGGCAGAATGAGAATAATAATGAGGATTGGTTAACTTTAAAGCCGCTCAATCGCGAGATGATTGGGCAATGCAGTTCCACTATAGAGGGGACAGCCTTTCTACCTTCCAATTCCAGAGCTTTCCACTTTGGGGGTGTTAAAGTACCCCTGGAAAAGCTCCACAAATAAGGCAAGGTTACTCACTATTTCTGGGCAACCAAGCTTCCCTTAATGAAGTCGCTCATTTTCCGAATGTATCCTTGCCCAATCAGCACAGTGAGCAGAAGCTTAAACGCTTATTGGTTTCCGTTCCTTTCTCATTTATCTACTCCGCTGCGGCAGTGATTATCAAGACACAGATCCACCGATGTACAAATGCATCAGGAAGTTGCGACATCTGACAGGATCGAATGACTCCTCTCAGGCAGCTTTCCCAGATGCGCACTTATACTCGAAGTAAGGAGTGCGCGTCACGCTTAGCATAAATATTCTAGCACACTTATTACGACATTGCAGTCATACATCCAATCATCTATAATCATATGTTCTAAATAAAGTACTCCCCTTTGCTCTTCAATGGTATTTCATCAGAGCAACCTGTACATACAGACAATATATAAAGTAAAAATATTTTAAGGCAGTCATATTGGTTTCTATCCTGAATCAAGGCGACATTAGGAACAATTTTTTTAATATTTCGTAGGATAAAGTTGCTATTCTCAAGTTTTCAAAAAGCCTTAAGATATTAAGCAAAGGTCGCATCGATCCTCTCATTTATACTTGGAGGGCTTTAATATGATAGAAACACCGATAGCCTTATCGCAATATTTTATACTGCTACTTCCACCAAATAACACAAACCTAGTCCCACGCAGGACAGGGCACTTGAGAGTAAATTTCTGACTCGAGAAACTAATCCCCACTTCGAAACAGAATTCTGCCTCTGTGGTTTGCCACTATATAGGCAAGGTGACATTGGCAATGTGTTCAGTTGGTTTCAGATGGACACATTTTCATTCTTCTAGTTTATCAACCAGCTTCTACTTTCCCAACAGGCGACGTAAAATACAAATTTTGCTACTGCTAAATTCACGCTACTAGTGCTGCTTCTACAACACTACGTAGCACCGCCATCCCCGAGTCTGCACAGCCACTGTTTCTTTTGTTGTATCTTTAGGCGCGTTACCTAATTCATTCCTCGCTTCTGCTGACACTCAACGAAGAACAAAGCGAAACCAGAAACAGTGTGGACATTGTTTAACGTATTATTGTGCTTAAACTTGCAAATAGGCAAAAAGAAATGAAATAAATAAATGTAGCCATGCCACGACCACCTGCAGAGTCAGACGCTCTCTCGTCGAACAAACGTACAGTGGTCGCAAAAAAAAAAATCACTGCTCAGTGACTGAGCTCCTAAAGTTTGTCGTGTTTCGAAAGCAAAAGGAAGTGGGGACAAAATTTTAGCTCACTTCTGAAAGCTACCTACCTAAAGCTACGTGACATCTTGAAAGGCTCGGGTGTTCGTGCCAGCACCATTATGCAGAAAGGAAAAAAAAAGACATGATTTTCTTTACCCCTGGCATTCGTACACGTCTCATTTTGAAAGTGCTTCCGAGTCGGTTCGCAGGTTTGTTGAAAAAAGGCGGTGGAGCTGCGTTGCCAGCAGGGTTTTGTTGCTTCTGTTATTTTTTTCAGCTCACTCCAGTAAGGGAGAAAAAGAAACTAATAAATTCGGCTGTACAAGATGTACTTCTGTGCCCGGAGTGGTCGTTTTTTTTTTTTGTTTTTGTAGTGATCGAAATTTTGTGAAATCGCCTCAGGCTACTTAGATTTTGCGCACGCGGCGTCTGCTCCCTTTCTATATTGGAGAACTTGCCAGGGTGACTCAAAAGCTTTTCTCCCTTTTTTTTCTCCCATGCTTGTCTTTTTAGGCTTTCCGATGATAACGATAAAAATTGACAACGTGGAGTTGACCGAAGTCACAGGTATGACTGCCCACTTTTCATGTCTTTTCGTGATTCCGAGCTCTAGCCGGCGTTACATCGATTTTAAAGCTCACGCGCGCGCAGCCCGGAGCAGATTTGCATTCGAATGCAGATTTGCTCTCCGCCCATGAATCGATGGCGCATAAATAAGTAAGACGACAGACAAAACATACTGTGCCTTCTTTAGTTTTGTCGTAACTCTGTATATTTATTCTTACGGCCCTTGCAGAAAAAAAAAATGAAGCGGAAATTAACACACTCACTATTTGTTCGGCTGCTACTGAGCGTTTTTATGCAAAGGAAACCTCAATCGAGAAGAAAAGTACTGCAGTCTAAAGGGGCACAACACAATTTGTGCTAACACTTAATAAATACGGATTACGGAGCTCTTGTCCTCTTAAAAGCGGCAATCACTAGCTGTGCTTCACGAGTACGTACTTTTTGCTGTGCAATTCGATTAAGCAATGAAAGTAAGTTTCTTGAGTGCACTTAGCGAACTGCGCGTTCTGTCGAAGCACTCACGAAGCTCTCTCAATAAAAAAGGCGATTTCCTTGTGCAAACATTTTTAATAATATTATTTTTTTGTGCTGAATGACAGATGCTTTTCTTCTGTTGTAGTGACTACGACGACTTGTTGCTTAATCGCGAAGAACAGTAGTTTATTTCTTTCACAATAGCTGCATACTTTATTAGCGTAGTGGTTATGTTCTTTTATCTGCGGCAATTTGCTTTCTCGCAGCATAACAGAGAAGGCTTATAAGCGCCGCTATTTGGCTTTGCGTAAACAGACATGTGGACATTCGGTCGCGATGTATTTGTTTACAGGTGTACACAAAGTCCTCCAGGAGTAGTCGGTATTATCTAGGGTGTTTATTCAGAGATGTTTTCGCTGCATCTAACAACGCTGTGTAAACAATCTGTTCGAATCACGCGCGAGACTGTCCGGCAGCAGGACTAAACAGACTGGAGTTTGGGAGGTTTGGCCTCATTCAGGCCAGTGTTTTCGTGACAATGACTGTGGCGTGTCGTCGGTCTTTGTGGTCGTAGATTCCAGGGTAAAAAAAGAGAGAAAAAAAAGGGTGGAGGCGAAGCCATTGGTGCATTTAGAGAACGAAACATAATGAAAAGCAAGATGAGGTCGCTAGTTGGATTTTATACCAGTTGTGTAAAAAAGTCGCTTGCAAGTTCATATGAAAAACAGTAGTACAGCTGAAAACCTTTTACGAATAAATAAACCAAAAATTGTTTCTATGAATGAATCTGGCGGTCACATTTAGCAGAGCGATGAAACTCTGTGACGAGAGCCTGCAGGACTCGTATGTACAGTGTGCCCCATATCTATAATATGATATCCTCATATGTTACCTTGCATCAAACCTTGTACGTTGCTATTTGAAGCCATATCATCTCATATGTGCTGATCGTAAAAGTTCTCTTTTTTTTTGATAATTTGACACAGAACCATTGTCTCTTTTACTGAAAGCAGCAGCAGCAAGAAGATGTCGCATTTCTAGTATGTGTTGACATTGGAACATATGGCGTGGAATATTAAATACCGCAAGGTCACTGAGCAGATAACAATAAGAAAGAATACAAGGGCATATTTTAAAGCGGCAGAACGTCCAAACAGAATTGAATTGAATTGCCGCAATACTTCAAGGTCTCATCTCAAAGTAGTACTAGAGCCTGCGCATGCAACCAACAGAGTGAAGAAATGTGTTTTTAATATGCAATGTTTTTATAGTGCGCTTGCAAGGAGGTATTGCAATGCCTCAGAAAAACATAAACATTCGAGCGAGTGACGCCTATGCGCTTTGCTTTCGTGTTCGAAATTGCTTCCTAAGCAAGAAAGATTGGCGCTGTAATAAAAAAAAAAAGGTTAGTAAGCCTAACGTATTGAGCATTGTGCTCAATGAAATAATCATCTAAATTGTCTCGACATAGAAGGAAAGAGAAACGTTTTTTCTTACATATTTCGGGCTGTCAGCACGTTTTGCATAGCTTAATGTCAGATATGACAGTATGCATACGTTAAACCGAGGACTACTTCAGATACGCATTTGCCACCGTAAACAAATGCGTATTGCGCCCTTTGGCGCAATACGCGGCGATACTTCAAGAGAGCAATAACTTTTCATGCCCTCTAAAAATAACTTTATTCTAATGTTTGCTTTACTCTCGCTTTGCAATACAATGTGATTGTTATTTTCATTGTCATATATAAATATATGAATTGGACAGGAAACTTTCATTACACCCCCGCCCCCACCCCTTTCTTTTTCACATGAATTTAGGTTGCTTTCGGCTATTGGGACTATTAAAACAACCGCAGTTTTTTTATGGCGAATTCAGAGAGGAAATATTTGTGTCTGGGTTCAATGAGGTCTTCGGTTGGGCCCAATAAACAGAGAAACCACGGGTTTTTTCTTCTTTTCTTTATTTCTGAATAGGTGCTTCGCATTCCTTTAAGAGTTATGGCTCGTTGATTTTCGCCACCTAGGGTGCATCTTCAAAGCCCAGTCGTCATGCAGTTTTGGTGCCATGGCTGAGGTTTATGAGCAACGAACTGCTGACAGGCACGAAGGGTTCAAAAAAGAAAAGAAAAAGGAGGACGCGTCGCTTTGGGAAAATGGGACCGTGTTGAGGATGCAAAAAGGGGCGCTTGGAGATTAGTCCATCCGAATGAGATAGGTCGTTTACACAGCACTAAATAAACCCTGCACGTCGTTGCTATCATCCAATTTTTTCTCAGCATTTTTGATGCTAGTGCCCGACGCAGTGGGTGAAGAATTATGTGCGCTTTCCATCGATGACTTCTGACACAGTTGCGTAGGCTGGGATAAACACTTTGACGCACCTCGCATATCGTATGTGCTACAAACTTACGCCACTTTGACATACAACTTGGCAGAGACATCACGTCACTACGGCCATATTATCATCTGGATGTCCTGAAAACTAATTTCACGGTCAACTGAATGCTTCAAACAAAACATAGAGACGTGTTTGTCGTGGCGAGATAAATTTTATGGGCTTGAAAGTGTGATTAGGCATGCGCGACTAAGTCGACACATGCAGTGCTGACATTCGGTGGTACTTGGGACTGATTGCACGAGATGTTATCAACTTGCGCAATTCCATACACGCTTTTGCTTAATCGCTCATTGAGCACTTATTCTACAAAAGCCGTGCTACAAAACTTCAGGTCACGCGTATTACTAGTAAAAAAATTTTTTCATTCCGGCCTTGCGAAAACGGGTGTCCAGCGAAGCTGTTGAAAACCAGCGCTACAACTTCGGTGGGTGGTATGCAAGGCTTTATGGCTTTAGAGTAATGATAATAGTGCAATGTTATAGTGATAGTAGGAATTGGAGTAAACATAAATTTGACAGTATGCCACCGCCCATAGCGGTGCTGCAACAACAATGAAACCAGTTGCTAGGCTGGTTAATTTATTTATGAAAGGCTACGGATCACAGGAGCACATGAATAGTATAGCGCCATGCGATACTATTTCTTCGCTTTGATTCTTCGGACAACCTGAGAAGCATGAATTGGAAAGCCAAATCGGCATCACTTGAAGCTCTCGTGCCGAATGAGATAAAATACATTCGACTTAACCCACGTAACAACATCCTAGCCAAAGACGTCGAGCAGCTGGCCGCTTTACGGACACTGCGAACTGTTACGGAGCTTGGCGACATCAGATGCCGTGCTTATATGCCGCAGGACAGAAGCGCGACAACGGCCGTCATATATGTTGTCGACGTCGGCATACCGAATGCTGACCTTCCTGTCCTGGTCATACCAGCTACTGACGCTACGGACATAGTGCAAGTTTGCCGAATAGGCAACTCCCGTTGTGTCAAGGTGATCTTTAAGGGCGACTGACTTCCATCACATTTGAGCGTTGCTCTTTTTCTTCATGTCGTTCGAGCCTAAATAGCGAGGCCCCTTCTATATCACAATCGTCTAAGAATGGGCAAAATGAGTGGCGTGTTTAACAACAAGCCAGCTTTCCCTTGCTGCGCCGAACCCCACACAGCAGAGTCTTGCAAGGCGACTGCCTTGAAATGCAGGGACTGCAATGGAAATTATGATGCCTCATCAAACAACTGCCCACTAATCAAGACAGAGAAAAGAATCTTGAGACAAATGGTGACGGACGGCTCGTCATGGAAGGAAGCGATAATGTCTGTTAAAAGATGCAGTTCGCGTCGACAGCGTGCTTCCAAGAAAGAAAAAAAAACTGTTGTTTTGCCTCCAGAGCGTGCGTTTACACCGCCGCCGCCGCCGCCGCCGCCGCCGTTGCCACCACCACCACCACCACCAAGCACCCAACAGCTTTATGGTCAGAAGTATACGGAGAACAAAGAATCCGACGCTGCTTGGCCTGCACTACCACAGGCACATGCACTTCTCCTCTGAGCGACAGAATCGACTACGGCCAAGCGCTACTTCGACAGCAGATAATCAAGCTGCGCAAGATGTCCAGGTCGGTGCAATGGTGAGGTCGCTGGTGAGTGTTATCCGAGAACTCCTCAATAACAGGCAAACGCCATCCGCTAAATGCGCATTGCAAGTCTTAGATTCCCTTGAACTAGTACTTGCGGGTCTACAGTAAAAAGATGGCTTGCCATCCAAAACCACTGCGGCCATTCCGGCAACAAGTCAAGTGCGCTTCCATACTTCAATAGAACACCAGAGGTCAGCAGTCACGGTTGTCTGAATTTCGGCACTTTGTTTTTGATAGCAAGTTCCCCAATATCATAATTTGTGAACCTCATTTTTCAAGGACAATTCAACTGTCGGGCTGCGAATCATTTGTTTCTTCATCATGCATTGAACGTAGTCAAGTAGTTGTGTATATCCACAAGGAGCTCAGGTATGTTCACCAAATAGTAGCCTCACAACGATAATCAATACGTGTGTATCCGTGTTAAAAATAAAAAAAGTTCCATTGACACTGATACATATCCCTGTCACGTCGACTTGATCGACAGACTAAACGAGATACTCACAAAAACTGCAAGACTTTGGGTAATCATGGGTGACTTTAACGCCTATCGTCCATTCTAGAGAAGCCTCAGGACAAATCAACGAGGCACGAGGCTTGTTGATCTCGCTGCCGAGCGTGTACTAAGAGTTTTGAACGATGGCAGCCCGACTTATCTCCGAGGAGTCACAGCAGCTACATGGACTTGGCATTAGTGCCGCATAAATTGTTCCGAAGTTCAGTGGTTCACAGACATTGAAACTCATGGCAGCAACCATGCTTTTACGTGCATGGCTATCAGATGCCTTGACAGTTCTCTTTACCCTGCGCTCTCAATACAGATAGAATGGCAATCGTACTAAATTTCCATCGAAGTGCAGCTATGATCATCCCAAGCCCCTCATAGACATAATCATACAAGTTCTGCAGGCTTCTACGCGGCCATTTACAACATCTACACGACGAACTGATTTCGACCAAGGATTGGAGAGGCTTCAGGTGATCCTCCAGCGGAACGAGAGGCGATATAGGCATACTAAGTCCATTTATGACATGAGGGAAGCCTCACGCATTCAGACGAAAGTTAAGCGTCAGATGAACAAGCTTCAGGACCAACGATGGAAGAGCTTCTGCGAATTGCTGGACCCTCGCAAGACGTTATCCTCCTTGTGGAGAACTCTTCAGGGTCATTGCTCATCTCCACAGCATCGTCCCTTAACAGCGCTGGCTCTACATTAACGTCGTCCAGAGCTTGAGGTCGCGGGAGAATTTTGTGCGAAAGTTACTGGTGACTTCGTTCTGCTGGCTGACTTCTTGCTAGACGACGTTCCCATCGGGAGAGATCAAAATATGGAAGCGCCTTTCTCTGTGGAAGAACTGCAAGCGGCCTTGACTGTGTGCAGGCGATCGTCATCACCCGTTCCCGATGGGTTGACCTAGGCTGGCTTAGGGCACCTGAGTTCAATAGCACAACGTTGTCTTCTGAATGTATTCAATCAATCTTGGCGTGACGGCGTAGTCTCCGACGGTTGGAAGTGTAGTGGACTGGTGCCTCTACTGAATCCTGGGCAGTCTCCGCTGGACCTTACATCGTACCGGCCGACTGCACCCGCGAGTTGCATCGGTAAGGTCATGGAGAGGATGCTACTGACAGGTATGGAATGGTACCTCGAATACTATAACATTTACCCTGAGGCTGTGGCTGGTTTTCGACGTGAACTGTCTTCAATTGACTGCGTCATTAATCTCGTGACCTCCGTGCAGCAACAAAAAGCTATGAAGCGGCTCTCCGTGACACTCTTCTTAGATGTAAGAGATACCTATGACAACGTAACCCATGAAGCCATGCTGCAAGCCCTTGAGGCTGTAGAACTTGGAGGCCACGTCTTTAGGTGGATTAGAGGCTATATCTCACGGAGATCTGCGTTTGTCCTAACAGAGAACGGCCCGACCAGTAGATATATCTCCAATCGTGGTGTTTCACAAGGTAGAGTGTTGAGCCCCACTCTTTTCAATCTTGTTCTAGTGAAGCTTGCCGAAACGCTGCTAATATATCACTCTACGCTGACAATATTTGCATTTGTGTGTCCGGCGTGACAAAGCCCCGATTGTGCGCCAGAATACAGAAAGCGACAACTCTGACAGCGGCATACCTTCGCCGACAAGGTCTCATGATTTCTACAGAAAAATGTGCCCTAGTGGCATTTACACGAATAGTGATGTCTTTCTACCCGGTACGTATCGAGAGTCAGTCCATCGCGTACAAGAAAGTTCACAACTCTTAGACGTTATTATGTATCGTGACCTCACCCGGAGTCCGCATGTCTCATACCTGAATAAAACGCTCAGTTGTTTTGCGAATATGTTCAAATTCGTAGCTGGAAAATCGTGGGGACCGTCCGTGCGCTCCATGTTGGAGCTATTCACTGCACTTTCTCACGGATTTTGGCGATACAGTCTTCCATTTTTCGTTCAACACATGCAAGGCTAATCTCCTTCCATTACAGAGCGTACAAGTACAAGCACTTCGGACATGTCTTGGCCTCCCGAGATGTGCTTCCACAGCTGCAACGATTGTCATTGCACAGGAGCACCCGATTACCATTCATATCGTTGGAGAGACGCTAAGAGCGCACATTCGACACCTTTCTCGGCTGTCATCCCACCATTTAGCCGATTTGCCAGAGTGAAGGCCACAGGCTACATTGTGTGGTATTGTGCAGAGACACCGTGATTCGATACCATCTGGCTTCAAGCCTGCGAATCGTCCAACAAGGCATTGTGGTGTCTTCGGCAATTCCGCGTGTGCCACTTAATTCCTGGCATTGCTAATAACGCACACTTGACATGGCTAAAATTGAAGAAGTTGGGTCTGCTTCTCCTCAACAAGTCTATATTGACCGCATACACATTTACATGGAGTGTTCCACCAATTCAAACTGCTCCACCGGATCCGTAGTTGTTCCATCAGACGTCGTCTCCTTGCAGTTTAAATATCCGCCTAATACAACGTCGACAACAGCATGACTTGCAGCTCTTGAATGTGCACTCAAGTACGTGCTCCAGCAGCCACGAAATCGTTGGGCCATTTTCTGCGATTCCAGAGCAGCCCTACAAACTCTGTAGTTTGCCCTGCGTTATGCATGGGCTACACGAGCAGCTAATTTACGAAATAAGGTATGCTAAAGATCACGCTTTTGAGAAAAGCCACGAATTCTATTTGAATGGTTGCCAAGCCACTGCGGAATTGTCCCAAATGGCAGCGCCGATGAAGCTGCATGTTAGGTTCACCAAAAACATCAGTGGGTTCCTCTACCACTTTCAAGAACTGATGGTGCGCAACAACTTCATTCACTTGCTCGCCCCATCACACTTCTACCTAGTAATTCACCGGGTTTCACCAACTCACGCTTGTACTCTCTCGACCCTAACTTGCGACTTCGCCTGCCACCTGGACACTACCGTCGTGAAGCAACTTTACTGTATCGCATGTGGATGGGGGTCGCATTTACAAATTCCTATTCATTCCTGATAGGAATGGCCACCAGTGGGGTGTGCAATTTGTGTGGGTGCGATGAAACTCTAGAGCACCTTCTGTGTCACTGCCAATCCTTTGACACTCAACCACATACTTTACAAGCGAGACTTGACCTGCTAGACAATAGAGTGCTTTCAGAAGGAAAGATCCTTGGACCTAAGCGTTCTTGCATGCAAGAGGCCACAAAAGCCTTTCTGCGTTTATAGAAGGACACTTGTTTGTATGAACGCTTGTGACAGTGGAGATTCCTCTGCGACTGACTGTGAACAATTGACTATTACTTTTCATTTCTCTCCTTATCTTCTCTTCCCTTTTCCCCTCCCCATGTGTAGTGTAGCCAACTGGGCGCTTCCTTGGTTAACCTCTCTACATTTCCCTCTTCGCTTCTCTCTCTCTCTCTCTCTCTCTATGAAAGTCTAGATACGCCACACTCCCCGTCGCAAGCTGGCGTCACCGAGGATTACTGTGCAACACGAACCTTTAAATTAAATTATGGAGTTTTACGTGCCAAAACCGCGATCTGATTATTAGGCATGCCGTAGTTTGGGGCTCCGGAAATTTGTATCATCTGAGGTTCTTTAACGTGCCCCTAAATATAAGTGCACGGTTGTTTTCGCATTTCCCCCATTGTGGTGCGGCCTCCGTGGCCGGTATTTGATTCTGCGACCTCGTGCCTAGTAGCCCGACACCATAGCCACTAAGCAACCACGGCGGGTAACAGTAACCTTTACCAGGAGACGTGTGGGGGGGGGGGGGGGGGGGGGGGGGGGGGCGACGTTAAGCGCTTCGAATTACTATCACGAGCTCCTTATGATGAATTATGTGGTTAAAATGCTTTCTATATGGCTAAACATTTCTATGCCTACGCAAAAAGAAATTTGTTTGTCCGTCACATAATGCGAGCGCAGTGGCTCATACCCACGTAAGGCGTAGGTTATAAGCACTAGCAAGGCGAAGCAAACAGCGCCTACATTCATTGGAATCACCCATGCAACACAGAACAGCATACGTTTCAATGAAGGACAAAGTAAAAACAAGCATCCCAATCATCAATGAAGATTTGCATACACCCTTCCGCAATTGTGGTGGTAGTTTTGAAACAGCTTCGCTGGATATGCAGGTTGATAAGGTCCGACAAGAGTTGATAAGGATCGAATCGTGTTCGATAAAGTTGATAACGACCGAGAAGGGTTGATAATGGCTTATGCTGGCCGAATTGGGTTTCATTGCATTGATAATATTACTGGGCTGCGTGGAGATGAGCAAATTGCACAATGCTTACGCATACTTGCGCAAAGTCCCAGAGGAGTCTGTGTGTTTTTTGAGCTTGCTCTTTATTGAAACGTATGCTGTTCTGTATGTTGTATGCGTTATACCAAAAAATGTAAGCACTGCTCGCTTCATTCTGCTGAGTACTTGTAGCTTGTGCTATACGGCTATGAGCCAATCCATTTTTTGCTTCTTTATAGGGGTATGAGCCAGTGACGGTGATAGTTTTCTGTCGATGGACGCGAAAGAATCCCAGCATGCTAGATATATACAGCTTCGCTGAATTACAACACCTGTTTGCCTGAAAAGGTTTTATGTGTATTTCGAGTCACAGGATAGCTTTTGAATGGATTTCCCCTATTGTAACATTTATTAGGAGTATAGCTAATGTACTAACGAGTGGCTAAAGCTATTGCTTTCTTTATTTCAGGGTTATTTCAGGGTTATCAATCGCGCTTTCAATATCTAGTCAGGTAAACTAGACGGCTCTTCGTTAATCGCTATCGCTTTATTTAAATATATCCATAACAAAAGCAACATAACTATGGTCTGTCTTAATCGTAAAGCATCGTAACAGTTTAACATCGCAAAATGTCTCTCATTTGTCATGCTCTCAGCGGTTTGTCAGCTCCCGAGCACTTCTAACTTATAAACAGCAATGACATGAAAAGCGGTCGAGATTGATGACCGTGAAAAATCTGAATAAACTTCGGCATGTGCCCTGTGGTGCTGTGTGTAATTTAAGCCACCACCTGTTTGTGATGAGCGCACACTGCAGGCCGTCACAAAGGCAGTACGACTTTGAAACAACAGTGAGCCAGGCGAAGAGGTTGGCGGGGAACAGGCTGCTCCTGCTCCTAGGCGACTTCAACGCCCCTCACACTACATGGGGTTACAAATACCAATCTAAACAAGGCAAGGCTCTAGCAAAGGCAATGGAGGACCAAGAAATGGCGCTCCTTAATGAACCGGGCGTCGTCACCCGAAAGGGAAACAGCGTCAACAGGGACACCACCCCGGACCTGTCGTGGATGGCGGGCTCCCTGGAAGTGGCCTGGCGGAACGAAGACGTAGACCTGGGCTCCGACCACAGCATCATAAGTGTAACATCATAAGTGTGCATCATCAAGGGACCAAGTGTACCGGGCAGCCCTCGGCAAAGCCCGGATCACCGACTGGGACCGCATGCGCAGGCAGACGGACGAAGAAAACGAAACCTCCGGAGAAAACACGGAGGAGGGCAGATATCAAACGTACGCAGAATGGGCGCGAGAACAAAAGATCGCACTCGACAGATTTACTCAAGAAGTTGTGACAACGATGCAGACGCTCTTCGCCGACGCCAAACTAGCACACATGTGGGAGGCGCGGCACTCGCTCACGCGAACATGGAAGCGTCAACGACGAAACACGAAGCTCGTCAAACGCATCGCGCTCCTCAACAAACAGATCGCTGAATACGCAACCAAGCTGTGCCGAGAGAACTGGATGAGTACGTGCGACGGGCTGCAGGGAAAGCTGTCGGCGCGCAAGACCTGGTGCCTGCTCAGACACCTGATCGACCCGTTGAGCAGCTAGACCGCAACCAACCGCAACCTCACCAAAGTTCTGAACGCTTACGATGGCAACGGCCAAAGGCTCATTGAAGACCTCAAGGCGATCTACCTCAACACGGAGAGAGGGCGATTTCTGATACAGGAGGAGAATGGTGGACCAGAAAATCCGGCATTGGATGAACCGTTCACCATCACGGAGTTATTAATAGCCATAGACGAGAGTATGAAGACGAGCGCACCCGGAATGGACGCCATTACATACAAGCTGCTCAATAACACGAGTGATGCGGCGGCACGAGGGCTCCTAGGTCACATCAACAGAACCTGGGAAAGCTCGAAGTTGCCCGCAGAATGGAAAGAGGCCGAGGTACGGTTCATACCTAAACCCGGCAAACCTCTGACCATCGAGAACATGCGCCCTATCTCGCTCACGTCCTGTGTGGGCAAGGTCATAGAACGCATGGTTCTCAGAAGGCTTCAAGCACACCTGGACGAGACAAATCAGATGCCGGCGACCATGTATGGATTACGCCAGCACCTGAGCACCCAAGACGTCCTGATCCAATTACACGAACAAGTGATTAAAAGAGCAACGAGGCACGCGCCCCGGGGTATACTGGCTTTGGACCTCAAAGGGGCCTTCGACAACGTGTCCCACGCCAGCGTGCTCGAGAACCTGCGCAAGACGGGGTGTGGTCGCAAGACCTACAGCTATATTAAACATTTCCTAACCAATAGAACAGCAACTATCCGGATAGGAAATGAACGGTCAGAGCCTGTGGAGCTCGGAGACAGGGGTACCCCACAGGGGTCTGTCCTGTCACCTCTGCTTTTCAACCTAGCACTCCTGCCCCTGCCCGAACTACTCAATCAGATTGAGGGCGTGGACCACGCGTTCTATGCCGACGATATAACGGTGTGGACGAACCGCGCGGAGTCCCATGCCTGGGCGGAGGAAGCCCTGCAGAGAGCGGCAACGACCGTCCACGAGTATGCCACGACCTGCGGCCTGAGCTGCGCTCCACAGAAATCGGAGCTGCTCATGGTACAGCCCGGATGACCAAAGAAAGAGCCGCCGCCGAACATAATCATCACCATCGACGGCACAGAGATCAAACCAACGCAGCAGATCCGGATACTGGGCTTGCTGTTGCGCAGCGATGGCAAGGCGCACGCAGCCGTCAACAAAATCAAGACCACATCCGAGCAAGTCCTGAGCCTGATCCGGAGAGTCACCAGTCGGAACAGAGGAATCAAAGAAGAAGACGCACTGCGCCTGGTGCAGGCATTCGTCGTGTCACGCGTAACGTACTCCGCCCCGTACCTCCAGCTTGCGAAGGTGAACCGCGAGGCGCTGAACACGACGATAAGGAAAGCAGTCAAACTCGCCATGGGCATCCCAGCCTACTCGTCAACGCAGAAGCTGCTGGAAATGGGTGCCCACAACACGGTGGAAGAGCTGGTGGAAGCACACCTATCCCACCAGAGAGTAAGGCTGAGCCAAACACAGCACGGTCTGGCCGTCCTACGCAAGATAGGATGGCAAATTGAACAGCTACCGACAACAGAGCCGCTCCCCACAACGTGGAGACACATTATTAAGACCAAGCCCCTCCCCTGGAACATGCAGCCGGGGAGGAACAACGAGAGACGCTCTGCGCGGGCCAAGGCACTGGCTCGACAGCTGGAAGAGGACCCCGAGGTCCTCTACGCGGACGCCTCGCTTCCCAAGCATGGAACCAGAGCAACGGCGGTCGTCACCGCCATCGATAAACTGGTCATGGGCGCGTCGATACAGACGAAGAATACAGCCGAAGCAGAAGAAGTGGCCGTGGCCCTCGCACTCGCACAACCCGGAGTGAGGACCGTGGTCACAGACTCCCAGACGCCTACGCAAGCTACCGCAAGGGGAACATCTCTCCCGCGGCACTAGCGATCCTCACCAAATGCAAATCACCGGGACGGGCCGTTGAGCTCGTGTGGGTCCCGGCTCACTCGCAAGTGGAAGGCAACGCATTCGCCGACCACTATGCCCGAGAACTGTCAATCCGGGCCGAGGACGAGCCAGAGCTACCGCACCCCGTGACAAGCTACAAAGAAATCACGCAAATGTACAGAAGCGGCAGATGTAGGCTGCCCCGTCCGCATCCGCAACTCAACCGAATGCAGCAAACGATCGTCCGACGCACGCAAGCGGGGTCGCTAGCGCATCCCGTGCTCTTGCACAAGATGTTCCCAACAGAGCATGACACTTCATGCCCTTTTTGCAGACGGTCAAAAGGCACTCTAGCACACATCCTTGCAGAGTGCACTAAGCTCAAGAACCCCCCACCATCCCTACCCCCCACCCTCCCCAGCCCCAACCCCCCTGAGCGATGGGAGACCTTGTTGTCCAGCTCCGACCTACCGACCCAGCTCGCGCTGGCGGCTAGGGGCCAGGAACTGCTGGACGCATATGGGACCTGAGAAGAAGGTTCCACCCCATCTGGTGCCAGCGCGCACCAACCGTCACTAAGGGCTCAGCACAAAAGTTGATTCTCTCTCTCTCTCCGCAAAAAACAAAATATTCTTTTAATGGCGATTCTTTTTTTTTTAGAAGCTCTGCAGCAGTTCTCTTTGCATTTTCCAGGAACCCTGATAAAGCTGGGCACAACGCAACAGCAAAACAACGCCAATACTAAGTGCAAGCTGTCTCTTGTATTCTGGAACACAGCCTGTCCAAAAGAAGCGATGCTTTGCTTCAAAAGAGCATCGAAACACGACACTGTCATTTTCCTTCGTTGTGCAACAAGGTCGTTTGCTGAGATGGCGACAACGTTTTACCGTAAATAAGAAATGAAGCGGGCCAAGCCTCAGTCAACAGTGTATGATTTAGCAAGCACAAATGTGCGATGCTCATTGTTAAATTAGTAAATAATTTTCACCAGGCGTCACACTAGTGCGGTCGTGCTGCTGTCGTGTTCATTTATTTTTAATGTCAAATTTAGCACTGGAGCCATGCCCCCGTTTTCTTGATTCCCAGGTTGCAGGAACGGGTAGTAATTATAGCCAGACAGTGCCCTGAACACTGACACACTTTATATGTGATCCTTCTCTCCAATTCTTTCAGTTACGTGCGTTGCGCTTTTATTGTGGACTAGTACCAAGTCAGCAAAGATAATTTCGTGCTCTACTAATAATATTGGAGAACACGTAACTTCATAATATGCCTGGAATGCCTGGAGTCTTCTGAAGAGCTCGAAACATGCATTGTGCCGTATAGAAGACGACGCAAATTTAGTACTTTTTTTACTTTTCTATCTGTTGCAAAGGGAGATTTAATATTCAGACATTTGTTCACTCTTTAGTTTCTCTCTCTCACACACAAGAATAACGCTCTTTAGAATGGCGTTCGGCAGTAAAGGAGACCTCTTGGAGTGACTTTAAGACATGGCTATAGAGGATCCTTGGAAAGGTCTGTTTAGCTTACTTTAGAGGACAGCGTTGATCAGTGCATCTATTTGCAGAAAGCTGGCTTAATGGCTAAGTATAAGTTTCAGACGAGCGATGTTGAAGGAGGGCTCAAACACCACGTTGCTTACTTCTATTTCAATTTTGCAAAGTCGAGGTCTGAGCCAGAGTAGTCGAGCAATTGAAAACACAGCGATGTTTCAGTAACGAACTTCGAATAAGCGATCGCAAAAAAACGAATAAAGTAATAACGAACGTTATGAACCACCATAGCAGGGGGCCTATGGTTGAGCAGAAGGCCGGACTAATATATCGAGCGATGCTTCAGAATGACGTCCCTTCGGTCCTCCTGAAAGCATCAAGCCGAATAAAGCAGCCTGGGTTAGGCTGTTAGTGTAGTAAATGCGACTGGCAGAAAGCAACACACAACATGGTTTCAAATTTACTTTGTTTTGGTCTCCGTTAATGGGAGAAGTGTAGCGAAGCAGCCTACAAGGACGAGAAAAACGTTATCGGCTAATGGACGCGCATCAACGTGAAGCCGACGTGCGCTGCCAGTGCATATTGAATAGACGCGGCCACTTTACTGTTAGTGCAGTCACAAAGCCTCAACAATGGCATAATTTTGGGAGTTGCTAGAGCCACACACACATAAATAAGGTGCGCGTGCTCTCGTTTAGTTGTCTTTCTTGGTCAAAGCATCTAGCGCGTACAAGCGAAGGTGCTGTCCAACCAAGAATTCCCTAGCGAGCGAGGAGAGGCCTTGCGTATGCCATTGTAAAAATTGAGTGGCCATAAGTAGACTGAAAACGTCTTCTAGTACTCACTAACGCGCGTGTAGTATCCTGGCAACATATTCTACTTATAGGAACTGTAAGCACAAGATAAGGAAAGCTCGCCAATATCGAATGCTCGTTGCGAACTTAGCACAGGAAGCTTGCTGAAGCAGTATGTACCAACCTAAATGCCACTTAATGCACGTCTGTTCTTCCCAGTTACACAGCGTACAACGAATAACATAACGCAGAGTTGTTCAAAGAGTGAGAAACCACACTGCGATCAGTACGTTTCATCTGCAAGACCATTCGTGTTAAATTACCTGCGCAGCAACAGCCATCATTCATTAGCTCCATGCCTGATTCTCGACGTATTTCTGTGTTGGCAGACGTGCATAAAAACCATTTATAATGTATTCATTGTTAAGCGTAAGAAAAGGTGATTTAAGTAGATGATTGCGGCTAGCTACTGGGCCATGCTGATCCTCCCGTGCAATGAAGAACGAGGATACAACGGGTAGAATAAAGAAAACGCAGTTTTCTTTATTTATTTATTTATTTATTTATTTATTTATTTATTTATTTATTTAATGACTCAGCACCAGGCTATTACCTAAGATTGGTTGGATTACAACAGAAGTTAAAACAATATTAGTTAAGCTGAGATAATCACTGGCGCTTCTTCCGGGAATGTAGTTGAACTGGTGATTGCAGCGATATCGTAAGGAAGGCCGTTATAGTCTGCAACCACACGGGTCCACCATGGTTGTTTAGTCGCTATGGTGTTGGGCTGCTGCGCACGAGGTCGCGATATAGAATCCCGCCCACGGCGGCCGCATATCGATGTGGGCGAAAGCACTCGTGTACTTAGATTTAGGTGCCCGTTAAAAAAACCCAGGTGGTCCAAATTTCTGAAGTCCCCCACTACGGCGTGCCTCACAATCAGATCGTGGGTTTGGCACGTAAAAACCCATAATTTATGTTTTTTTTTTTACAACCACACGAGCGAAAAAAGGAGACGAAAATGTGGCAGCACGCACTACGGGGCCGGCGACACCTGAAGAATGACCTGTGCGGACGTGATATTCGTGCCGGTGGTGAAATGTATGGTGCGAGATTTAAAACGCAGCAGGTGCATAATCAGACAGATCGACTGTAAATAGGCGTATATGCCGGAGCGGCTGGACTCGTTCTCGCGAATGTTAAAGCCCCACTTGGGTTCCTCACGGCTTTCAGAGAAACATAGTACTAACGAAGCTTTCAGCTGGATTAAGGGGCGGGACTGCAGGATATGAGAGAAAAAATGATCGCGCAATTGTCATTGTTGGGTGAACGATATGTGACCAAGCGCATGTCGAATAATTTTGTTCTCCTTTCACGAACGTCACGAACTACTAGAAAACTTGCAAGGGTAACGGTGGTCCAAATACCTTATTTCTTGCGCCAAGAAAACCAGGTTACCCGTGTTTCTTTAATCGTCCTGTATTAATAGCCGCACAATCCGAAAGTAAGTGCAAAATTTCAGCTTGCCTAATCCGTTGCTATGCAGATTATATTAGTAAATTAAAAGCCCGGTTCCCCGTGCCCGTAAATTTACTGCTTATTCCTCGCCCGTATAGACCCTAGACAAACGTGAAAAGCTGCGGCAGATGATTTTCGCCTCATTATATTACGTTAGTGCGTTCCAAAATGTCCATATCACTTAAGTTCCCTCAACAGTTCTACAAAAAAATTAGTGACTGTGAAACAAGATTTGGTTGGAAATTTAGCTACTTTTCTGGGTTAGTTTAGTTAGCGACGGGCGGCACAAAAATATGTTCAAAACTGGGAGTCGCGACATGCTGCGCCACGTTACGGAAAGCGCTTGCGTGCGGCGTATACTCGAGGCGTCCGTGGTCGTAGTCTACTAAAGCACTCTATCGACTTGAGCCATTTCCTTCCTTTTTTTTTTGATATTAAGTATGCCTACGCAATTACCCAGAACAACTGCTTGACAAAGTGACATTTGCCGCGTGAAAGTCGAACTATGACTTTCTGTGAGTTTCCTGCGCTATGTTTGATGCGTTATGCCATGTTTTCTACGCAGCGATTACAACGAGGAAGACATGTAAACGGGAACACGTGGGTGTCACACAGTCCCAGAAGTTCGTTTGCCACATGGGAGAAGCTTAATATTTCCATGACCACATTTCGAGAGAAGTGCGTATGTGCGTATTTTGAGTGAGTTGAGAGAAGTGCGTATCTGTTGTCGCCCTCGGGGCATCATGCAATGTACAACAACTTTTGTCAGTCAGCCAATGCCACGCATTTCTGTCAACGCAAGGAATTTTGACGCAAGGATTTAGCAAATTTAAACATGGATTTGTGCCCGATGCTTATGAATGTAAACGCACCTTACGAAAGGCAGCAACTAATCCAAGAGAACTAGTTTGCCCACGTTTGTAGCTCATTTGGCTGCTTTCTAACAGAACGTGCAACAATTCTCACCTAACTTATTGTGATGAAAGTTTGATCTATTCATACTTATATGCTGTAAAGATAAAAATGAAGACGTCACTTCCACTTCACATGTCTGGCATTGTTGTTTCCGCTGAAAAAAAGAAATAAATCCTAATGTCATGATGCACCTGCATTTGTTTTTCACATGGTTGCTATCCAGAGAGGCCAACCTACCGAATAACGCAAGCAAAGTTTTCAGAAAGCTAAAGAACACTGCTTGCTTGACCACTATTCTGATAAACGCGCTGCGTTCGCATTTCTAGATTACACCTACGTAATTTTTATCGAACAAATAGCTACTCGACAGAAAAAAATATTGTTCTAATACCAAATGACGCAGTTGCTACATTTTTCCCCCCTCAGTTTAGCCTTGCGATTCATCCTCTCAAACACATTGGACCGATGGAAACCAGCGGTGGACCTTGGCAAAGAACGCACTTCCGATAGGTGTTCAGGGCTTTGGATGCAGGCACAAAATCGAGAGCTTTCAGACTCGCAAGTTTTTATACTGTTCTTTTTTTTAATATGCACTACTGCGGGAAAAAGAAGCGCGGGAAATCGGCTTGACTTCGCTGTGTTTTCATTTTCCCTTTTGTTGTTTCTGATCCTCTTACCAGCCACAGACTCCGTATCCCCACGCCTTCGTCGATGGGAATCCACGCTTCTGCGATCGCGCAACTATGTTTTGTTCCCTCGCAAATACCGTGTGTGTGCTGTAGGTCGAACGTGAAGCATACGACTATAGTCGGTGTAAAAATAGTTTGGAAAAAAGAAGGAGACAGAAGCTGAAAGATAGGCAGACGGGTAGGGAGGTAGAGAGTGAGCTCTAACCGGAAAGCACGCAAATAAGTTTCAGCCACGAGAAAATCGCCACCGGAAATTCGCCGGACAAGAGTTCGATCGACATTTCGGTTGGTCTTCCTCTTTTTTTCATCGTGCGAGCGAGCACGTAAGGACGCCGAGTAGGAAGCCCGCCATTGCTTTCACCCGCGAAGAAGAACAAACGAGAGAGAAAAAAAAAAGGAAGAACGGGAGAGAAACGCTTGACTGCAGAAAAAAAAAATATCTCGGAGTGTAGAACAGGTGGCGGGAGAGTGGAAGGAGTGGGGGAGAGGCGAGAAAGTGATGGCGATAGAAGCTGGGCCTTGACAGCGAGAAAAAAGAAAAGAAACATTGAAAGCAGCGTTGGTGAGCATGGTTGAGTGGTAACCAAAACCTGACCAGGAGGAGCCACATCATCCTAGAATCCATGCCGCCATATATTGCTCTTGTTCACATGTAGCACGTTCTAACGCTGTGAATGTAAGCGTTGCTGAAAGATCGGGGAAAAACTATGTGGATCGCACGTCACGTGGGAATCGGTGAATGCGTAGCTCCTCGATGGCTTTCATCATGCTCACAACACTGAGAAGCCGTTGGTGCCACGGTGTAGATATAATAGCAAGTATGGATGTGTTTTCCGCCAAATAAGAAGTGTAACGCTTGATATGACGCCTATTGCAAATACATGATCGTTTGCACGTCCCTATCGAGGCGTATGTAAATGTCCTTTATGATCGTAGCTGTATATACAAACACCATTAGTGACATATAAATCAGCAGCGCTACGCAAATGCTTCCTTTCCAAACTCCTTCTTGACTGCCCTGCGTACGAAGAGGAGAGGAGTGCCCTTCGTACAGCTTTGGAGCACTTACACGACCGTCCTTTCACCGAGTAGAAGATATTGGGCCCGTGGCCTTGCGCGTCTGCTATGTGCAAGGCCACAAAGGCGCTGGTGCGTTTCTTGAAATGCTCCGGCCTGCACGACCACCTGTGACTCACTCAGAAGTGCACACTTGTGAGCGCAACAGTGGTGACTGTGACCGTTTTTCTTCCTTCTCCTTTTTCAGTCGACTTTCCCGCTTTCCCAGTGCAGGGTAGCCTATCAGGCACAACCTGGTTTACGTCCCTACCTTTCCCTTATGACTTCTCTCTCTCTCTCTCTCTATCTCTCCATACTCCTCCATGCTAACGTCATATCTTTCCTTCCTGCTTTCCTTTTCCGCGTATCAGTTGTGCGAGAAATCTCACGCCGACGCCAAACCCGCAAAAAGATGCAATAATGGTGGATTCACATGCTACAACTGAGTGACCGTATTGCGATAGCACTATCAGGATCCAACAACCCACGCCTATCTGTGCACTACCTCCATAACCAGTCTTTCCGTAGCAAACCGCACTAAAATTCTAGCGTGAACATGTATCGTGCAATAACGTCAAGACCAGCCCACCTAGTCGCCACCTTTGATTATATAGTCTACGGGATGAGCCGAGTTCCTTATTAGACTGTCTCTGGGGCTGCCTCATCTTACTCTGCGAGGTACACAACGCGCGAAACCTCGAGGAGTTCGCCAAAGAAATCATCGCTTTAAATAAAAAGCGCCAGACTCTAGTGACTCTTTGGTCCCCTATAACCAACAACTGTGAACAACCGTAATGTGACCCAACTGCTCGCTACGTGAAATTAGCCATTTTTAAGCTTTGAAAAAACTCTAGCACCACCCGAAGGCCTCCTGGAAACGGCTCAACATAACGCCCATGCTCTATATGTACAGCGCGTTTTTTTTTTTTTTTCGAGACAGCTGCGTTATTGCACGAATCGAACACGGATCTTGTGTTGCGTTCTTATAACGCTGTGCGCGTGTGTGCATTTAAAGCAAGCGCTCACGTGGACGCCGGAGTTGTGGTTTTGCCTACCCTGTAGCTTACAGCAGCAGAATGTAGCTCGCGTCCAGCGGCGCCATCCATTCGACAGCAGGACATGAAAGAATATGGCAAACACGCCTGTGGCACGAACACGTGCTCTAGACAAAACAGAACATGGATGAAAAGAAATGGGCGGCTAAGATTTCCAAATATCTGTACCTCAACATCGTGGATCCGTAATGGAGGAAGAGATAAAAAAATTTGCAACCAAGTATACGGTATTTCAAAGTGTAAAGCGAAAACCATGAATCATCAAAAAGAAAGTGCGAATAACTGATTGTATGAAAATAAGGGAAAGAAAAATACTTTGAAGATTTACAAATAGATAAAGAACGAAACCAGGAGGGAGAATCTGTAAGATAACAAAAAGAGCAGTGCCTTGCTCTTTGAGGCTCGAGGTCGCTGCTTGAGAACAAAAACGTACCGGAGCAAATATTCGCCACAGGATGAGTCAAGTGTCTGCTGCAGGAAATGTTCGGAAACGACTTTGCACATCGTAATGGAATGCCGAGATATTCATTCGGCAAGACCCGTATACAGAACGTCCCCCCTTCCAGAAACGCTAGAATCCAAACCGGATGGAAGTACTTACTGGTCAGCAGTCAGGATACGAGACGTTTACAGTATTGTTGGAAGCAAATCAGGGAAGACATTTATAGAGATGGAGTCGTCACACGCATAATTAATAATACAGTCTAGGGATAGGATTTTTAATGAAGAAAGAAACCATTAAGGAGAGATAAGCAAATTGCTTAGACTGCGATAAATCTAGTAAAGTCTGTTTAGACCAAGCAGACCAGGGGACGATTTGTCGCCGCCCCGTTTCAAAGGGGACGCCAATAAACATCGTCATCAACATAACCGATAGTATAAATTTCACGATGCTAACAACTACGGGCGCTATCTATTTGGTGACACCACACATTTTGCACTTCAGAAGGGTGGATTGCTGGGTACAGTTTTCTATGAGGGAGGACCATATAACAATTCCAAAATTTATTTTCGTGAGTTATGCTGGTGTGGCTCAGACCTTAAAATGCTTGGCTTGAATTCACGAAATCCTTATTTCTATTTTCTGTAGTGCTCGCTAATCTACATTTAGGTTACACCATGCAGTGCTTAAAGCAAAAGGTTAACGACCAACTAACTAACACCCCATCGGACCAATTACGAATGCATAACTGCTGTTGGAGGTGAAAAGCGCACAAACTCGCGGATCCGCACACATCTTTCTCTTTGAAAACGGATGTACAGACAGGGGGACAGGTAGGCAGACACCCAGACACACACACAGATAGATAGATAGATAGATAGATAGATAGATAGATAGATAGATAGATAGATAGATAGATAGATAGATAGATAGATAGATAGATAGATAGATAGATAGATAGATAGATAGATAGATAGATAGATAGATAGATAGATAGATAGATAGATAGATAGATAGATAGATAGATAGATAGATAGATAGATAGATAAAACGTGCTATTGTTTTTAGAATACATTATCATACAGTTTGGGTGGCAGGTTAAAAGAAAATTTGAGATACCAAGTTGCAATAAACCAAAAAACACGGATCAATGAAAGCTGCTACACTGCAATGACGATGCGTGCTTCAAACGCCGGTTTTTAAGTTCCGCCTCGAGCTTCGATATTTTTCCGAAACACAAATCCTAAAAAAATGCAAGAAAGACGATCCTGGAGCAGCGGATACAATAAAACTGTAGCGATGGTTTAAGAGGACCGGGCGAGTACTATTCAAATGAAGACACGAGCTGTGCCGGCAGCTGGCCGGTTCTTATTGCAGATGCCGGGAAAAAGCTAAATAAAACGCCATGCATACGAGCAAAAAGATTGAACAAGAAATGTCTACAACAGCGTGCTCACCGCGACAGTTCCAAATAACGAAGACAGGGAAATAGCTTTCGAATGTTCTTTTTTCTTCTTATTTTCCAACTCTGAAGTGAACAATGGAGTCTGCCTCTTAGAAAGTATTAGCCTGACACACACGCTGCAACAGCGGGGATGGCATCATCTTGCGGTGCTGTTCCGAGGCGCTGACGTTAAAGTGAATATTTATTCCTGAAACGAGCCTAAATATACACCTTAGTGCTCATTTATATTGAACTTCGCGTTGCATTTTTAATGACTACAGTACATACTTCAAGTGCTTATGATTCGAAGTGGGAATAGGGTATTTGTAATGGCGCGAACAAGCCATATGGCACGTGTGGCGACTGTTTCTTTTGTTTAGAACACCGCTTGGATGCAAGCGCTAGCGACAGTACAATGCATACAATAAAATGCAATGAATGACAGGCGCTGCATATTCATGTTGGGAATATCTAGTTATTTAGTGATGGGTAATGCTTTTGGAACTTTTGCAAACGCTTCGGCATAGTTTTATCGGCGACTAATCAATAGCTCGTACGATGAGCCTTAGTCCAGTTTCACACTGCGCCAGATCCCGATCGAGTTTGTTGATCGCGATTGGCTTGCTTCCTCAGCCTGCGTAAGAGAATCAATCGCTATGAAGAAATTGAATCAAAGTCGGGCTTCATTGCGATCAGAAGTGCCCCGCGCGACACCGGTATTACAACAGCTAACAGAGAAAGCGAAACTTCTGTTCAGCTCTAAAACGTGAATTGAGTCGCTAGGCACGACCAACACGACGTGCTGGACCTTGTAGTAATAATGTGCCACAGCACCAGATTGCAGTGAGAGACGCGCAGCGAATTTTGCCGACGAAAACGTCCCGTCAGTTCTAGCTCCATCGTCAGCTAGAAGATGCGCGGCTCACTCATAAGTAGATTGTTGCTATGCGACGCGCATAACTCAAATCTTGTGCAATTCTAATTTGTAAAGGTGCTTTGTTCCGCCTTTTTAGGCCTAATGGCTGGGGCATAAGACTGGGTTTGGAACCTGCCTCCGTGATGTCACTGCCTCCGAATTAGCCATTTAGACAACTGTCCCCGGAGCACTAATAAAAAAGTTCATTAGTTAAATTTTGTAAATTAGCCTTCTGAAGCATACGGTATTAGCGGCGGCGTATGTCTGCCTCACCTAGGAACTTGTGTACGAAGGGACCATGTTCGCTGCACTCATTACTTCCTTTAGAATATATATATATATATATATATATATATATATATATATATATATATATATATATATATATATATATATATATATATATCTGGCATATCTGGCATTCTACTTCAGGCGGTGATCATTATGATAGGCACAGTTACCCCAAACACACATTAACAGCGCATGCGGTGACACACAGACAATAGAGATATTTACTAAGTTGGGGTACTTCAAAAGGAGAAATCATCTTCGCAGGCCAATATAAAATTAAATTACATTATGGGGTTTTACGTGCCGAAACCCAGATCTGATTTGATGCACGCGGTAGTGGGGGACTACGGAGTAATTTTGACCACCTGGGATTCTTCATCGTGCACCTATATCCAAGTACACGGGTGTTATCGCACTTCGTAGGCCAAAACAAATGGTCATGTTTTTTTTTCATCGTCAACAGCTCTCCAGGACGCAGTCACGCGCTTCTTTAAATAGTTCCTAAATGATACAGGTAGAGTTTAACTGCATTCGGTAGAGTTTCGTATGTGCTTCTTGCTATTCTGGAAGCGCCGTGACACATGCATTTATATGAAAATACCAGGTATCTTTTCTCTTGCCTTCAAATACTTCCACCTGTGGGTTTGTCACGCAAGCAGGGCAGCTGCATGGCAGTTGGAATTTAGGTCCTTTTCTTCGTCAGTTTAATTACTTTACTCCGGTTAATTTTACTAAGACCGCGTTGAACTTGCATAAGCAAGTTGTGAACGCTGAACTTCAGAAGACGAACGCACTGTTTTCTACGGCACTGCATGTCTTAATAAATGACCACTTTATGCAATCGAGTATTTCTTTACGAATAAGCAAATATTAACGGTGAAATCTAATTTACACCGGTACTATTTCTAATCAGAGTGTAATGAGAAGTTATTTGCAGTTCACAGAACTTTCCTTCGGCTTGACTACGGTGATCTTTTGTTCGAATGCGTAGTTACGTAAAATAGTCTTTTAATGATGTAACACTATGGGACTTGTAATACATTTCTGTGTTTCTCATGTGAAAAGTTGTAGGCGGCACCCTATCTAGGAGCCAATATAAAATTATTAATTCATGTCCATAAAGAGGATGAGAGAACAAGAACCAATTTATTTATTTATTTATTTATTTATTTATTCGATGAAGTTTATTACCATAAATGCAAGATATAATACATATTTGAAGGTGATACATGTTCAGGAGGAAGCCCAAAAGTAAGAATTGTGGGTGGGCCTCCTATCAGAATTGGACGAAACAATTTCAGTAAGCACAGGAATGAATCGAGAAAAATATAGCATATGATTAAAAAGAACGTTGAAGAACATCAATAGAGAGGACGCAAAACTGATTAATAGACGAATGACGAAAGCAAATACGTTTTCAAAGACTATATAAGCGGCTTAATGGCAACATTCTTATATCAAGTTTTAGATTGTTCCAAACAGAAATTGCACTGAAACAGGCAGTTTGTTTAGCGTAATTTAAAGCGACGTTTGGTCAGAAAAAGTTATCTGACAAAGCAAACGTACTTGGATTTTTATTAGTGAATCGAAGAATTGGAAAAACATCGATGGAAACTTGGCGATCGATGACTTTATACAACCGGACCATGAGACTAGCTTCATATGTGGAAACAGCAGGAAGTACACCCAAATTAAGAAATCGGGGCTTAGATGGTGAAAAATGAGATTTAAATATTATAATATTCAATGCCCGTTTCAATGCCCACCCAAGAGCTAAGTAATCGTCTCTTTCTTTTTAGATAGCTCGCTCCCAACTCGAACTGACGTATTCAAATATTGGCCTATTTAAATGTTTTACTGATTGGATTTGATTTTTATTGCGATAGCAGTTATATGGGCACTCCAGGCGCATTTCTGCCGTCACCGTCGCCGTTGCCGTGCGGTTCCGTATTAGTGAAAGCGTGTGAAGGTGAACCGGCGAACGCGGTTCAATCTCGCGTGCGCGAGCGAGGAACGCCGCCCGGATGCGCGCCCTCTCCTGTGGCGCCCGAGCCATGGGGGTCAGGCGGAGGAGGAGGGGCGTTCTTCTCCGGCGGCTGCCAGGGTGCCTCGATGTCCCCCTCGCCCGCCTCTCCATACGGAGTGGAGACAACCGCGGCGTCTCCTAAGGCGTTGGCCACGCGAATCGCGGACGCCGTAGTAGACGCCTTTGGCGGACGCCGTGGGGACGCGTTGCCGGCGCTCGTGTGTTTTGAAATCAATCTGCGACGTGGCCAAAGTGCGCGCCCACGCGGGCCTCATCTTCAGAGCGATCTGCGATATTTTCAGAGTATGCGTAGTGCCGTTAGCTTCGTATGCGCTGTGCTTTGGACGTTTCGTTCGCGCTGAAGCGACACTAGGAGTTAGGAATCACGGCTGCTGCCGTTATTCCTAACGCCAGCGTTTTCGCAGACAGTTTGCGCTGTCATCGAGTGAGGTGAGTTCATGTTTACCTGTGCCCGCGTGACACCGGCCTGGGGAATTGAGTTAAAACACGTCTACGAGCTAGTTAGCTTGAATCTATGATAGAATCTGTAAGCGCTACTGAACAAGGACGTAGAAAGAAGCAGACACACAAAGACAGTGCTGTTTATGTGCGTCTGTTTCTTCCTACATCCTCGTTGAGTCACGCCTACATATTCTATCATTGTTAACTTAGTTAGTCAACGAATGTTTACAAGATTATACGGCCGATAAAACTGCTATCTTTACTTCGTGCAGTTATCTACTAATTTGCTATCGCAATCGGTGCTTCGCAATCGCAATCGCAATCGCTATTGCAGACGCAATCGGATAACTCTGTGTCTACAAGAAGCAAATATATTCTCTAACTTACACTCTCTGCAGCATGTAAGGTGAAAGAAATTCTTATATTACATGGTGCAGCTTCATTTTACAAACATCAATTTTGAGGTGCATATGTATTTGAGGTAGTAGTTCTAGGTGGCACGTAATTTGATTATAATTTAGTTCAGTCGGGTGTAATTTGGTACAGGTGCAGAACAGTTAGAGGTATCTGTATCTGACGGACAGACGCACAACTATCGCAATTTCGCTTAAATGTTGTAGAGCTTATTAGAATTATATTGTCAACTCTTCTACGCTGATTATTCACTGGAATTTCACGTTTGCTTTTAAGCGTAGCAAGCTAATGTCGTCGCGGCAGTCATTTAATGAGGATACATTTGCGATTGCCTGTATTTGCTCTTGCCTGTATTTGAGTTTGGCCACGGAAGCTGGTTTTGACCAAGTTATTACACTCAATTCTGAATCACACGGAATATTTGCATTGATCGACGGATTATTCGATTTATGAATTGTTGGCCTTTTGGCAATTTTTTAAAATTTTATTCTGTTCTTTCGTGTCATACTGACTCCTGATTATTTTCACTCGTTCTAATGCGTATCATATAAATCTGCAATAAAGATATACATCTGTTCGCGTGGCGCGCATTCACTGGGCCTAATGTACGCATCTGGCATATTGTTAACCGCTGGTCGTTTCTTTCTCTTTCTCCTTTCGTTTTACTAGGCACTATTCTAGCTTTGTGTCATTTCATCTTTACTGTTTCTCAAAGTTAATGTTTCTTAGTGTGCTTATATTTTAACTCCTTTATAATGATGCCACCTTTCATTTCTGAATCTTGAATTGCGTTTCCAATTGTAATCCCACTCCCCTCTTTAGAGAGGCGGTGATTGAAAGTATTTATAATAAGTAAATAAATAAATAAATAAATAAATAAATAAATAAATGCTGATTTTATTTTTTCAGTCGCTTGTTTCCCTGGTTGCTTCGAGGATTGTTTGGCAGTGCATGTTTGATTGGCGTCACTTTCATATTTTTTTAATGTTTTACCAGCTTGTTAAGCTCACTTCATTTCAGTTTCTATAAAACTTACAGTAATAGCTTTATAAGGGTTAATTCCAGAAACAGTTAATAGTTACCTGGGTGAGCGAAATTTGGGCTTTCTAGCACTTTAAGCAATACTATGCTTCACCGTACTCAATAAGCTGACCAAAACCAAGGCGACAGGCGTGCTTCTGTATGTGTTGCAGGCTGCATAAGTATCTATGTATATCACAATTTCCTACATAAGTCGTTATTATACGCTTCAACGGAAATAAAGAGACTTCGAGAGCATTGCCTATCAAAGCGAAAAAGAGGTTGTTGCGGAGGAAGCACAAGAAAACCATGACCGTGATTGGCCCAGTCCTGTACGAGCGGTTATGCAGTTAATACTGTAATGACGCACCTACTAAAAACACACACGCAGAAGGACCTAAAACAAAAGCTTGGATGAGACAAAAAGTGTAAGGAAAAAATTAGATGGGATCACAGGCTAAACAATCAATCCTGCATCTCTTTAAGATCGCCAGAACTTAGCCATGCGCGTAAACCAATATACGCGCTGCCGAAAATTTTCTTACAAGCTCGTTTTTACACTTTAATTCTCACCACTCAGCAAACACTGATGTTAGAAAGCGCAAATGTAGTTAACCAAACAACAGGCTGAATGAGAGTGTGCGGGCCTCTATTAGTACTACAAACAGTCCCGCTGGAAGATATAGCAAATGCACCACGGTTGCCAGCCCCTGAATCACGCCGATGCATTATCTTCAGTGGGAACGATGCATAAACCCGGCAGAAATGACGATGCCTCGACTACCCGGTTGCTGCGCCTTTGTAGTTCAATGGACCCCGCTTTGTTTGTGTCCGCTAAAAGCAATGACGACGACGTCGTCGTCATCACTCTGCTTCACGAAGAGCCGCCGGTCACTGATTAAAAATCAGTGTTCCGGGTGTTGACTCGGCTGCCCCAGGGGTCCTGAGCGAACAGGCTGCGCACGCTCGTATACGTGTGCAGTCAGGTTAGTGCAGACGCTAATTACGGCTTAGGGAAGACAACGCGAGCGGGCTTTGACCCTTTGAAGCGAAGATGAGAGAATTAGATGCCATAAAACACAAACGTAACTAGCGGGCGCGCATGCGAAACTCACATTCCAGGAAGCGAGAACAGCCAACGCTCCCAATCGTACGCACCAATAAGCTCCAGACAAAAGCGAGCCGGTCTTCTCATTATTAGGCAGAAGTGAAGGGGCGGCGGCAAGCGTTGTGAATAGAAAGACAAAACAAAGGGGGGGGGGGGGGAGGCACGAGCGGAGCTAGGGAAATGGGCAAGAGGGAACGGGAGGGTCAGGGAAAGAAAGCTCAGTGCAAAAGGAAGGAAAATGCGCTAAAGAAGATCGATGAGTGCTCCTTTTCCCTCTACCGCAGCACACTGATGTACCGGTTGATCTTTGCCTGTTTCTTCTGGATCTAGTCAATTTGCATCTGTGCCCGAGTTTTTGCTTCACGCACGCGAGACGCGTCCAAGCGATGCGAGCGTAAAACAACACACGCGGCTTCGGAGAGCGCATTCCGCGAAAGCATTTCCTCCGCCAGCGGGGGGGAGGTGCGCGCGAACACCAAGGACGAATACCGAGCGCGCTGTTTGGTTTAACGAGGTTTAAGCATTTTGACGCTCATTCTGTGGCCTCTGAGAGTTCCGGGCGTCCGTGTCACTGGCGAAGAGCGGCAGCAGCCCAAGAGTTTACTTCTGCTTTCGTGTTTGCGGGACCACGTGGTGTTGTGTGGGAGCACGTTTATTTGCTCCAAAGCTTCTCGGCCTCCCGTAATTATTGCGGGAATTGTGCCAATCCAGGCAACTCACGTACCGGCACCTTGTCTGTCGGAGAGCGAGAAAAGAAAGATGAGCGGCCCGCTAATTATGGAGGATTAAAAGCCCCTTGATGCAGCCATGCATCTTGCTGTCTTCTAGAGTCGTTAAATGGAAACGAGAAGCAGGAGCAATTGTTTGTTTTCAGGTAGTTGCACGAAAACATCGTCAGACGCCCTCCGGAATATCCGCCGTTCCCGCAAATTATAAGGCGCAAGTTCGGAGCTAGACTGCGGATAGCTGTGGACTGTCACCTAAGAGTGTGGATCTTGTGATCTTCAAGTTGATGCCACAGAATGGCTATAAAGTGACTATGAAAACGACATCAATTAAATTATGGTGTTTGAACGTCCCAATGAAACACAAGGGCCAGGCAATATGTATTATACTGGAATTAATTAAGGACTTCTGGTGTTTTACGTGCCAAAACCCCGGGTTGATTATGAGGCACGACGCCGTCGGGGACTGCGGATTAATTTTGACTACCAGGACGTCAATAAAGTGCCCCCCAAGGCACGGGACACGGGCGTTCTTTCCATTTCGCCCTCATCGAAATGCGGCCGCAGCAACCGGCATTCAAACTCGCAACCTCGTACTCAGCAGCTCAGCACCACAGCCGCTAAGCCACCGCGGCGAGTGCAATGTACTGGATGTTCTAGCGAAAGAATGATGAGACTCAACACGTAAAACTATAATAAAGATAGAAATACGTACCGACAATATTAACAGAATAACTTGTGTAATGTAGCCATGACTTTTTCTTTGCTCTCGAGAATGACGTGTTTGTACCTGCAGTAGATGTGAAATTCTCCAGAATTCCAGTAAATAACTAACATTTAATTTCAATGTGAATAGATCAACGCTTGTAGCTTCGTGTAATATTTGATTTTTAATGTATTGACTTATTTCTCTTTAGAAAGGGCTGTGTCCCCCTAAACCATTTAAGGCTTTGATTGCCAACGAGGGTAACGCCCCTAAATGCGCGTTTGCGCCCCCATGCGGACGCCGTCAAATGTTAGGGCTTTAAACACTCGGCCAGCCTAATGGCACGTGTATATAGCTTAGCCAGGTGGCAAAGCGTGGCGCTTGTTCTTTTCTATATGTGATCGGCAAGCTCTTAACATTTTTTTTCCTTGTCCCTACAACTTTTCGTCTCTTTGAGCAGCATACTTCTTTGCAAGGGCGCCATTTCTCGTTGTCCAGCTATCGTTCTAGGCAGCTTGCAGTCAATCAGGATAAAGTAAGCGACAAAGACATGCCCTGACGCAAGCTGTTTCAAGGATTTATGGTTAGCTGTTTCCTTGGCAATGTGACCATTGACTAACCTGGCTCGCTGGCAATTTCTCTACAGTACTTATCGCACACATCAGCAGCACTCGGAACGTGTACGGTTAGTCGCAGACCGGCTATATTTGTCTCTTTCTTGAGGACAGAGGCATACTTATCGTGATTCCTGCATCAAGGAAAACTTGTTTTTCGCTTCACTTTTCTTCTTTCATTATATTTCTTTTTTTACCTTGAGCAGTGCTGCACCATGATCTGTGACGCACACCCGAACTGTATCATGATTGGCGTTCTTCATTGTGTTTGACTTTTGAAATAAGAGCAATGATTCTTTCCCTGTCCAGTAGCTTGCAAGTACAATACGCAAAAAAAAAGAATAAACTGCATTTTAGTTTAAATAAAGCCCATAGTAACAAGGCCGGTTCAGAACCCACCCATATCCCACAATTTGTAATATGTCTGTTTTGTAATATGTTCTTTCTGTTCTTTCTTTCCCCAGTTTTTCTTTTTAACTTTTAATCGCGGCAATAAAAGAAATAATTCATGCACAGATACCACTCAGCTGACTACACCTATTTAGCTTCAGCATTTTCTGGCCGAACTAGGTCTTATTCAATCACATCATGTCTACCAAACGAGGGATCCTGACGAGGCGTTTAATATCTTTCATGACAAGCTTCCTGCCTCCTACCTAAAAGGTTTCCTTGCCGCATACGAAAAAAAAAAGCGGTTAGCTGAAATTCGAAAACCATGGATAAGAAAATGAATAGTATACTGAAATATAATGGAGAGAGAGAGAGAGAGAGAACAACTTTAGTGAAAATGCCTGCAGAGTCGGTTAGGCTCCCTCCATGCAGGGAGGACAAGCTTTTACCGCGACGCGGCCACTACGTCAGTCTCGTGCATTGTGCTCCTCGAGGTCTTGGTTCCTCGCTACTTCCGCGGATATAATGGAAAAATAAATTGTACTAGAAATTTAATAAATCGCGCGACTTTGCTGACTTCGAAAATTTCAAGAAATTCTGTAACAAGCTAAATTCTCAGTGACGCAAAGCAAAAAGCATGCTACCATTAGAGTTATTTTCAATCTTGAGAAAATGACAGCAAAAAAAAAAGTGGAAGAAATTGAATGCGTTTATTCGAAAATACGAGGTGTGTGTCTGGCAGAAGCATTCAATGAACATTTTACTCAAATCGACAACCCACCTATGAACATGAACGCCTATGAACGCCTGTGAAGGAGTTCGGATTCCATTTTCTTGAGCCCTACCAATGTGTCTGAAGTAGCCACCATTTTCCGTGAAATGAGGAACAGTACCACATGCGATATTAATAATTTACAACTCAGACCTGTGAAGCATATATTAATATTATAGCTCCAGTATTAATGTATATCTACAATCTGTGTCTTCCTTTTGGTGTGTTCCCTTGTAAAATGCAGATTGCCAAGGTACTTGCAATATTTAAAGAAAGAAGATAAGGCACAAATGGGCAATGATAGACCAATTTCAATATTACCCATCTTTTTGAAAGAATTAGAGAAAATTATTGCCTCCGGTATAACAGCATTTACTGAAGAAGAAGAAGTAATTGATCTCTAGTTGCCAGTGTGCTTTCCGAAAATGTTAATCCGCAGAAATTGCCCTTCGTGAACAGAAAGAATTCATTCTGAATAACCTGGAAGAACGTTTTTTAACCCTAGGAGTATTTATAGAATACATTTGGGTATTTGACACTATAACTCATGTTCTACTGTTGCAAAAATTAACTTATTGTGGTATGCGGGGCATAGCTCTCGACTTAATCGCATCGTACTTGAAATACAGAAAACAGCAAGTACAACTTGACACTGTATCACATATCAGGCCCGTCAAGGTTGGCGTCCCGCGTGGAAGCATCTTGCACCCCTTGTATTTAATTTCTACATAAATGACGTAGTTAATGACGGTCCTAACACAAAATATGTTTTCTATGCTGACAACACAACTTTACTACTTAAATCAAAGGATGCGCATAGCCTCATAACGACAGCAAACATCGTTCTAATACGAATCGGCTGCTGAAAATGGCCTTCAGATTAATGCTAACATAACTAAAGCGGTGTTGTTTCAAGCTAAAAATAAGAAAGTTAAATTAGAAACAGATTAGCTTATAGGCGGCTCCCAAATTGAAATTGTAAAAACAATAAAAACGCTAGGTGTAATCTTCGATGACCATATGACGTGGAACACCCATTACGACTTCCTGGCTGGAAAACTGTCCCCATTTGTAGGCGCAGTGTCCTGCCTTAAATATCTTCCACGCAAAAGAAAAAAAAACACTAATTTACAATTTTAAGTAAGGTTATTTTTAAGTCATTCGAATTACTGCTGTCTAGTATGGGGCACGGCCTCCAAAACCAATATACACTGGCTCTCTATGTTGCAGAAAAAAATAAAACGCCTGATATGTGATAAGCCTTACGATGCCCTTGCTCAGGCACTGTTCACAACACTTAATCTACTTAAAATTCAAAATCTCTTTCAGCACCGCTTGGTACTGACGCATCGCAAGGAACTCAAGCACGCGGTTAACGGTATCCGTAATATTGCTGCTCTACATAAACATGTTGCAGCCTATGACACAAGGGCACCTGAACAATGAAACATTCCGCATTCAAGAACGAATCATGGTGGGCAAATGCTTCGACATGAACTTCCGACATTACTAAACAACCCCGCCTTACAAAAAATATATGTTCTGTCCTTATGGGGCTTGCAAAACTATGTCTAGTCAGACTAACTTTGTTCTTGTTTAGTGCGTTTGTGCAAATGCTATGCAGTATATGACCTATTTCTTTTGTTCTTCCGAGTATGTACTGTACCGAACATAGTGCTATGTTTAGCTTTTTTCCCTTTTTTTTCTAAAAGTTGTCTTATACTATCATGCTCATGTTTAAATTTAATATTTTCCTTGTGCACACAGACTACTTGTTTTGTATTAAGTAAAATGTATTACGTCTCTATTGTATACATACATTTTTGTAAGTTGACGTCTACCCTCTTGTGTAATCACATGTGAGCACCCGCTGCCTCTTGTTTTCTTTCATGAGTCTTTGGGCTGGTCAAGTTGCCTGCGTGCAACTTTTTACCCAGAACCCCACAATAGAATTCGTTTTATGGGAAATAAAGTCCTTCATTCATTCATTCGTTTACTTTGTTGCATGTTCCTATTCCAAAGCAACCAACGGGTGTGTCTTGTAATTGACATCGTGTGGTTTTGTTACACCGTCTTATTTTTCTTCCTCTTCTTTTATTTTACTTGTTTAGCAAAACTCGTTACTGACCGCAAATATATTGTATCACTCACCTGAGGCTGATGAGCTGAAGTGGCCGAGGTATTAGGTGACAACTTTTGCGCCACGAGTAACTAATAAGCTAGAGAACATTTGTGAAACCCTTATGCTCTTGTAGAGCCAAATGATGCAGACACAATTTATACAGGAAAAAAGAAATGAGCAAGGACATACTGCATAGTGAACTCATGTTACTCATTAGTTAGGAAAAAAAATTTAAGGTATCAAAAGTTAGCACACCCTAACATTTGACTATGCAACCTAAAATTAGGGTGTTCGTTGACAACCTCGTACATGTTGTAACGAGTTTGGGTTGTTGACTAAAGCTTGCAGAATGTAAGTGTCACACTGTTAGTCAATATCCCTTGTTCTTACGAGGGGCATCGATCTGTAATCAACCTCCCGGTGATGATTAGAAAAACACGCAGAAAATCAAATCCGATACTGGAACGTGCATACCTTATTGTGCATGTAGGCTTAGCCTTGTGTTTCTATATAATTTTGTGAATGAGAAGAAAAGAAAGTGAGGGGGCGCAATTTTTCTTAGTCATATCACAAGTAAGCAACAAAGACAACAAATAGCATAGGCGAAATTACGCGTACTTATTAATGTAATTAATGAAATGATAAATTAATGGAAATAAAAGTGGATGAAGAAACAACTGGCCGCAGGTGGGGCACGAACACACGGCTTCGTATTATGCGTGCGATGTTCTTGCCAAATGAGCTACCGCGGTGTCATTTTCCTATTCACATTGTGGGTTTTAGTTTCAGTTTCAGATTATTCTCCATTCGATGACAATGAATAAGTAACAGACGAGTATGCAATAAGTATAAGTATGCAGACGTGGGTCCCAAAGCTAATTACTGTAACGGTGCCCTGGTAAAAAAAATGTATACAAAATGTGGGGGTAAGGCAGCAAAATGAAGAAAGTATACTAGCAGAACAAATGAACGTGCGTAAGGCAATATATTGGTAAGAGAAAAGAAACATATTTGTACACATACAAAAAAAAAACAATTATACAGAAGAACATGTTATAGAGCATGGAACTCTGTTAAAAAATCAAACAATTATTTTCATGTTTGAATATATTCAAAGATGACGTTAGTTTAAGTGAATGTGGTAGGTCATGCCATATTATAATGCTGTAAACGAGGATGTAATTTTTTTGTACTTGGTGTTACATCTAGGTAATAAAATGTTCAAATTATGCGAAAATCTATTCTGGTCGGTATTAGCGAGTAATCTGTAGTCTACAACTTCGTAAGCAAGCCGTTTGTAAAGTAATCTAAAGAATAATAATACTTAAATGATGCTTAAAGAACCCAGATACAGGTAGTATAAAGTCAGTCTGAAGCAGCGGGAGAGTATTTGAATAAAAGGAACTGTTGATGATTATGCCAATAGCCTGGTTCTGTGTGTGTTGAATAGACGAGGGGTGACAGTTGTATGTGTTTTCCCAGGAAGCAATACTGTAGGCGATATAACTATAAATGAACGCAAACATAAAGATAATAATTCGTGTTCTGCAAAAAAAAAAAATCACGTGATGTAATGAATGCTCTGGTGCCGAAAGCTGCAGTCCGCTGCTGGAATAAGGTGACTGTCGATGGTTACTTCGGGGATACATAGCACCATCCTCTGCTTTGTTTTAAATATCATGAACTGACCTTTCAGAAGGTTTAATATTAAATTAGTTAACTTGACGCCATTCTACAGGTTTTGACAGTTCACCATTGAGTTTAAGGAGTAAGGTTGCTAAAGACTTATCTGACATGGAAATAGCGGCATCATCAGCATATAGTATAGCATTAGAAAGATTAAGAACATCAGGTAAGTCGTTAATGTAAATGCAAAACAGGGGTCCCAGTGTTGATCCCTGTGGTACCCCTTGATTAATAGCGTTCGACTCGGAATAAGCGCTGCTTACACAGACTGTTCACTCATGGTCGTGTAAGCAATATTTTAGAAAACCTAAAGCTGGACCTGTTATGCCTAGAGATTCTAGTTTCGGAAATAAAGTGGTATGATTAATAGCGACAAAAGCTCTGGTAAAATAAAAAGATTCCTGAGCCAACAAATTTACCGCTGTCAATAGGACACCTTATGTAATCGGTTAATGCTATAAAAGCTAAGCTGGTCGAACTGCTCGGACGGAAAAAGAATTGGCAAGATTTTAGCAATTTATACTTTGCTGGGTAACTGTTTACACATTTCAGAAATAAATTCTCGATAAGTTTACTAGTGAAGGACAAAATAGAAATTGAGCGATTATTAGACACCCGAGATTTATCAGCTCTTTTTAAAGACAGGAATTAATTTTGCCTTCTTAAGCGAACTGGGAAAGGTGCCGCATTTAAAAATTAGATTAATTATGCTGCTCAGTGTTTCCGCAATACAAGCGGCAACAAGTTTTAAGTGATAGGCAAGGACATTATCTAGATCTGGGCAAGCGTTTTTTTTTTAAGATTTAATGTAGCAGAACAGACCTCATCCGCCGAGACGGGAAAAAGAAAGAATGTATGATTGCAATGGTTACACGGAGAGGAAGAAGCTATCGGGTCTATTAATGTACACTTCATAGGAGTAATTAATAAATAAGTTGGCTATGCAAGATGATTTAGTGCAGGTTTCATGTTTCATCATCATCATCATCATCATCATCAGCCTGGTTACGCCCACTGCAGGGCAAAGGCCTCTCCCATATTTCTCCAACAACCCCGGTCACGTACTAATTGTGGCCATGCCGTCCCTGCAAACTTCTTAATCTCATCCGCCCACCTAACTTTCTGCCGCCCCCTGCTACGCTTCCCTTCCCTTGGGATCTAGTCCGTAACCCTTAATGACCATCGGTTATCTTCCCTCCTCATTACATGTCCTGCCCATGCCCATTTCTTTTTCTTGATTTCAACTAAGATGTCATTAACTCGCGTTTGTTCCCTCACCCAATCTGCTCTTTTCTTATCCCCTAACGTTACACCTATCATTCTTCTTTCCATAGCTCGTTGTGTCGTCCTCAATTTGAGTAGAACCCTTTTCGTAAGCCTCCAGGTTTCTGCCCCGTAGGTGAGTACTGGTAAGACACAGCTATTATATACTTTTCTCTTGAGGGATAACGGCAACCTGCTGTTCATGATTTGGGAATGCCTGCCAAACGCACTCCAGCCCATTCTTATTCTTCTGATTATTTCCGTCTCATGATCCGGATCCGCCGTCACTACCTGCCCTAGTAGATGTATTCCCTTACGACTTCCAGTGCCTCGCTGCCTATTGTAAATTCCTGTTCTCTCCCGAGACTGTTAGGCATTACTTTAGTTTTCTGCATATTAATTTTTAGACCCACTCTTCTGCTTTGCCTCTCCAAGTCAGTGAGCATGCATTGCAATTGGTCCCCTGAGTTACTAAGCAAGGCAATATCATCAGCGAATCGCAAGTTACTAAGGTATTCTCCATTAACTTTTATCCCCAATTCTTCCCAATCCAGGTCTCTGAATACCTCCTGTAAACACGCTGTGAATAGCATTGGAGATATCGTATCTCCCTGCCTGACGCCTTTCTTTATTGGGATTTTGTTGCTTGCTTTATGGAGGACTACGGTGGCTGTGGAGCCGCTATAGATATCTTCCAGTATTTTTACATATGGCTCATCTACACCCTGATTCCGTAATGCCTCCATGACTGCTGAGGTTTCGACTGAATCAAACGCTTTCTCATAATCAACGAAAGCTATATATAACGGTTGCTTATATTCTGCACATTTCTCTATCACTTGATTGATAGTGTGAATATGGTCTATTGTTGAGTAGCCTTTACGGAATCCTGCCTGATCCTTTGGTTGACAGAATTCTAAGGTGTTCCTGATTCTATTTGCAATTACCTTAGTAAATACTCTGTAGGCAACAGACAGTAAGCTGATCGGTCTATAATTTTTCAAGTCTTTGGCGTCCCCTTTCTTATGGATTAGGATTATGTTAGCGTTCTTCCAAGATTCCGGTACGCTCGAGGTCATGAGGCATTGCGTATACAGGGTGGCCATTTTCTCTAGAACAATCTGTCCACCATCCTTCAACAAATCTGCTGTTACCTGATCCTCCCCAGCTGCCTTCCCCCTTTGCATATCTCCTAAGGCTTTCTTTACTTCTTCCGTTTCATGTTTATAAGTATCTTTATCAATGGTTCTACCAGCATGGGATGTATTCAAAAAGTCTTCGAAAAGTTGACATTCTTTCTTAGGAATATTTTTAGCCTTTTAGAATTCTTTCGCATAATAAAGCCGTTTTCATTTTTTCAGTATTTATTTATTTATTTATTCAGAATACCCCTAAAGGCCCTCTCGCAGGAGGGTATTACACAGGGGGGGGGGGTGCAGTAACGCATACAGATGTAATAAGTGAGTAATAAGTTGAAAACAAAAATTGGGAACTGATAAACAATAATCACAAAAGATAATAATACAAGACCAATAAGATTATTGTGGTAGTAATAATAATCAGAAGTGTACCAGAAGATGATGTATCACAAACACGAAAAATGGAGGGTAATCTGGGTCATTGAAAGCACTCAGACCATTAATGTGTAACAAATCAGTAAACAATACAACACGTAAACTTAAAAGAAAAAAGGCAAAACACCGCTATAAAAAAAGGAACAATAACCAAAAAATATGCATGTTACATAGAGGACAATAACATCTTTTAACATCATTCTCAGCGGGAAAAAAATGGGGGGGGGGACATGACACAAGAAAGGTTTACGCACTTTCATTAAGGATTAGAAGTTTCTGGAATTCATTTATGTCGGTGACGGTTGCGATGTGTGATGGCAAGCTATTCCACTCGGTTATGGTGCGCGGTATGAATGATCTGGCATAAGTTAGTGTGCGACACGTGAAGCGTTCGATTTTGAAAGGGTGATCACGGCGGGGAAAGATGGCAGGGGGTGGCCTGAAAAAGTCCTCGCGAAGTGATGCATGATGGTAGAGCTTATGAAGAAGTGATAAGCGAGCGATTTTACGCCGACATGATAACACATGCAGTTCAGCACGATTCTTCAATGAAGTGACGCTTGTGTGACGTGAGTAATCCGAAAAAATAAAACGCACAGCACGGTTCGGCAGGGCTTCGATGTTTTTTTTTAATATTGTAGACTTGATCGGGATCCCAAATGGCTGAGGCATATTCTATTTTAGGACGGATTAAAGTGATATAAGCCTGTTTAAGTAAGTGCGATGGAGTGTGTTTCAAGTTACGTTTAAGAAACCCAAGTGAGCGGTTTGCTGAAGCAAGGGTGACGTTAATATGGTAATTCCAGGACAGGTCAGACTGAAAGTTAACTCCAAGATATTTGTACGTGGTCGTAAGTTCCACTGAAGTATTATTTAGCAAGTAAGACGTTGGAATTCGAGAAGCTTTTTTAGAGAAAGACATCAACTTAGTTTTTGAAGGATTTAGTGTCATTAGCCAAGTTGTGCACCACGAAGTTAAGGAGTCAAGGTCAGATTGTAGAGATTGGCGGTCAGCTTCAGAAGAGATGTTGCGGTAAATAACACAATCATCAGCGAATAGCCTAACTCTAGATTTGAGGGACGAGGGTAAGTAATTTATATAAATTAGGAAAAGCAATGGACCGAGCACACTTCCTTGAGGAACACCGGATGAGACTGGGACAAAAGGAGAGTCGAAGTTATTGACGGACGTGAACTGTTGTCTATTAGAGAGGAAGGCTTGCACCCATGCCAGAACAAGTGGGTGAATATTAAGATGTCTAAGTTTTAGTAAGAGCCGGTGGTGAGGAACTCGATCGAACGCTTTTGAGAAGTCAAGGAATATGGCGTCAATTTTGATGCCGGCGTCCAATGATCAGTGTAAATCCTGAGTAAATCCTGCAAGTTGTGTTTCACATGAGAAGCCCTTGCGAAAAGCGTGCTGGTATTTGAAGGTGATATTGTGTTCCTCTAAATATGTAATTACTTGTGAGTGTATAATGTGTTCCAAGTGTTTACAGATGGTACTAGTTAACGATATATCATCATCATCATCATCAGCCTGGTTACGCCCACTGCAGGGCAAAGGCCTCTCCCATACTTCTCCAACAACCCCGGTCATATACTAATTGTGGCCATGCCATGCCTGCAAACTTCTTAATCTCATCCGCCCACCTAACTTTCTGCCGCCCCCTGCTACGCTTCCCTTCCCTTGGGATCCAGTCCGTAACCCTTAATGACCATCGGTTATCTTCCCTCCTCATTACATGTCCTGCCCAGGCCCATTTCTTTTTCTTCATTTCTACTAAGATGTCATTAACTCGTGTTTGTTCCCTCACCCAATCTGCTCTTTTCTTATCCCTTAACGTTACACCTATCATTCTTCTTTCCATAGCTCGTTGCGTCGTCCTCAATTTGAGTAGAACCCTTTTCGTAAGCCTCCAGGTTTCTGCCCCGTAGGTGAGTACTGGTAAGACACAGCTATTATATACTTTTCTCTTGAGGGATAATGGCAACCTGCTGTTCATGATCTGAGAATGCCTGCCAAATGCACCCCAGCCCATTCTTATTCTTCTTATTATTTCCGTCTCATGATCCGGATCCGCCGTCACTACCTGCCCTAAGTAGATGTATTCCCTTACGACTTCCAGTGCCTCGCTGCCTATTGTAAATTGCTGTTCTCTTCCTAGACTGTTAAGCATTACTTTAGTTTTCTGCATATTAATTTTTAGACCCACTCTTCTGCTTTGCCTCTCCAGGTCAGTGAGCATGCATTGCAATTGGTCCCCTGAGTTACTAAGCAAGGCAATATCATCAGCGAATCACAAGTTACTAAGGTATTCTCCATTAACTTTTATCCCCAATTCTTCCCAATCCAGGTCTCTGAATACCTCCTGTAAACACGCTGTGAATAGCATTGGAGATATCGTATCTCCCTGCCTGACGCCTAACGATATAGGTCTGTAGTTAAGTGGGGATGAGCGATCCCCTGATTTAAATATGGGCACTACTTTTGCTATTAGCCAGTCCTGAGGAATCATGCCTGACGAAATTGATTAGATTGTTAGATATTGATATTATTAGATTAGATATTGATTAGATTGAGTAGATTGTTCAACATGGTATTGCATGGTTTATAGCGATGTGCTAGACTTAAGTTGAACGTTGTTTTTTTTTAATCTTCCTGTAAAGATTATCTTTTTTACTCATGCTGGTTAACAAACCTTTTGTTATCCAAGGATTATGGGGAAATTTAAACTTTCTTTTTTGCATTTGACACTTGTAGTGCTAGCGTACACCGTTTTCAAAAATAATGAGCAGAATTTTTCAAGCGTCCTTTGAGGATCACATAGCATACTAATTGATGCCCAGTTAATACCAGCTATTGTTTTCCAGTTAATGTTTAATGTTAATGTTTAATTAATGTTAATACCAGTTAATGTTTTCCAGGTCGAAGCTGGAAGTTAACTAACTAGTGTCATAATGAGGTCTTTCTATGGCGAAAGTAATAAAAATAGGAAGATTATCTGCGATAGGCATGTCAATGACACCTGCAATTAGAGACGGTGCGATATAGCTTAAGGCGTGATCAAGAAGAGTATTATTTCCACAAGCTCAAAATCGAGTAGGGGTAGTAATTAAACACTCAAGCCGGAATACAACAAAATAATCGCTATGTGATATTACTTAGCTGTTGTCAGTATCCATTAAATTAATGTTAATATCCCCATCTATTAGGATCTGTTTATTTTCAGCTGAAATTTTATGAAGAATTGTGGAAAGGTTGTGCGAGAAATCGGGAATAGCTGAAGATGATGAAGATGGGGAGCGATAAACGCAACAAATTATTAGACCATTCTTCTTCTTCTTCTTCTTCTTCTGCTTCTTCTTCTTCTTCGTCTTCGTCTTCTTCTTCTTCATCCTCATCATCATCATCACAGTCATAATCATCAGCCTATTTAAGTTCACTGCAGGACGAAATCCTCTCCTTGCGATCTTCAATTATCCCTGTCAAGCGCCAACGCATTACTAGACCATTGTCATTACTACAAGGTGACATGTTAGTTTCGATCCACACTGATTCACAGTTAGATACGTTTACACAGGTCAATCCTACGGTGTTACTCGATTTTCGACGATATGAAAATAGGCGAACCGCCATGCCCATCCGAATTCAACCGAAAACCATATAAGTTGCCATCAGAAGAGCCAAGCCAAGTTTAGGAGATTCACAAAAATGAAAAGGAATGACCAAGTGAATCAATAAAGGCAGTAATTCTATCTTGGTTTTTCCATAAACTTCGTGCATTGATGCCTTCAGGTTAGCACGTGTGTGTTTATTGACCATTTGCCTTCACCAACAAAGATCACGTACACGTGACGCCTGCGACGCACACGCAAAAAAAGGATGTTTCTCATCCGCAGTCAAGGCCGTGAGGTGTGGCACTGGCTAACACTCCCTGATTTATTTCTTGTCGATAAACATAAATACAACAAAGGGCATATGAGAACGGCGCCGTGGTAGCTCAATTGATAAGAGCATCGCACGCGTAATGCGAAGACAGGGGTTCGTGCCTCACGTACAGCCAGTTGTTTTTACGTTCACGTTTATTTCCGTTATTTATCATTTCTTTAATTCTATTAAAAATTACACGTAATTTCCTGTATGCTGTCCTTGGTGTCTTTGTTTGTTGGCTTCTTATGATATAGTTAATTTTATCTAATTTATAAAATTATGTGGTTTTAGGTGCTAAAAGCACTTTCTGATTATGAGGCACACCGTAGTGGAGGACTCCGGAAATTTTGACCACCTGGGGTTCTTTAACGGGCACCTAAATCTAAGTACACGGGTGTTCTCGCATTTCGACTTCATCGAAATGCGGCCGCCGTGGCCGGGATTCGATCCCGCGACCTTGTGCTCAGCAGTCCAACACCATTAATTTTATGTAGTACAACGACTTTTTGAAGGAAGAAGCAAGTCGCTACAGTATTCAGGTAAACAAGATGCATGTCGTGCTTGTGACCAGTCCGTACGTTGCGAGCAGCGAACTAGTGGCCCGAATACTCGTTGCGTCTAGGCCGTTCCGTGCCACCGTAAAACAATGTAAGATCGTGCAGCGCCATTGATCGGTGTCCCACTGATTCAGCGAGAAATAATGCGATAGGCAACAGAAAGAGCGCGCAAGTTGAGTCACCCACAAGCAGCACGTCAGCCTGGTGCAGCGGTCAAGCGCGTCTCCTACGTCACACGCAATGCTTGGCCGAGCGATGTGCGCGACTTGGTGCGAAAGCAGACAAATTGCTTGGACATGGAACTGGGCGTGACCGGCTTGGCTCACTTGCCTTTCCCAGCGCATCAGCAATTCAGGCGGCACCCGACGTGCGTTGCGTTTCACATCTCGGTATGCCCACACCACCGTGACGGAGCAGCGATTGTGTCCCTTCCCAACCGCCATGTGTTTTTGTAGTCGTGAAGTTTCTCGTGAGTTCATGGTTCATTCACCCAGGGTCGCGAAGCGTGGAAGCAAAAATGTTCCGGAAGCTGTTGGCAGCGACCTCACTGAGATGATTACGAGTGAATGCATCTGGTGAGGTGGAGGACGAATAATAACGACGAGTCGTTATATTAAAATGCAAATTGTAAGGCATTTTGTAATTTATTAACAAATTTCTTACCAGAAATTATAAGAGATTCAGGCTCCGGGTGAGCATAATTGCCATTATTTTGGGTGGAGAAATAGCTTGATAATATTTCTACGGCCCTCTTTAGTCGCAGATAGCGTGTAGGAAATTACTCGCAATCGTTATGACATTTGAAGTGATGCGTGCACTCGTTATCGCATCGAATTATAGCTGGCCTTCACGTGCACCTCTACTTTATTTGTTGGAGCATCATTCGAGTATTTTTGTGAGTAGAACAAGGCTTAGTGAAAGAGCTAACAACGACTGCTTATGTGATCGAAGGTGTTATTGTACCTCCTGATCCAACTTGGGGAGAACTAGTCGAACAAGCCGTAGCCGAGTCACTATATACTCTGCGTCATGGGAATGAGATGTCCATGGGTCGACCCCCTTTGCTATGTAGACTTTTTAGACCCGAGAGCGTTTTCTTTTTTTTTGCCTTGTGATTTGGATAATTACCTCAAAACGCCTTTTCTTTAATGTTTGTAGTATGATGGCACAGGGAAGTGCACGCATGCAGCACATGTGCATGGAAGAGCAATTTAATACAAAACGACTGTCATACAGACCAGGTTTCGTAATAATCGTCATGAAAACCGTTGGGTACATCCCGTCGTTCTTGTCCCTTGTTCTTTGTTCACGCAAGGATTGTAACACTAAAAGCGCGTAACCATAGCCTCATTACTTTTGTTACGAACGATGTCGGCTTCAAGAACAAAGAAAGTTACCGCGTCGCATCTTCAATGCCGAGGTGCCGAAGGCCCGTACTCTTATCCTTGCTTTCCCCTTTTCCTCTGCATTTTTTTGAGCGAACACAGTTACGGCCGAAGCTAACGGCTATGTGACTGGCAGACATTTGCTGCTCGAGCAGCTCCCACTTGCTCTGGCTTGCTCTTTCTCGTCCTGTTTCCTTACAAGGCTTTTTTTTTTCCCCGGGGATGAAAGGCTTATCGGATTACTCCGCTACAGGACGTCGTCGGCTTTCGACAGACACGTAAGGATAAAAAATGTCTTCGCCTGGCTTGTGGTGATAGCCACCAATCAGAAGATTAGAAATCCCTGTACGCGGCTTTGCCGCCCCATACCGTGGTCTGCGGCCGCCGTCGTGGCCTGGATACTCGGCGTGTTCTGCTTCCATTGGCCTCACTTCGCCTGGTTGCCTTCGCCTTCCTTCGCGCAGCGGCAAGGCACAGTGCAGCTCGTTTTTCCCGTTCGCTGCAGCTAATTCTATTAGGCTTGGCGGCTGGTTGCGAGGGGCGATAATTCTTGACGCGATTGGCGCTTGCTTCCAAATAGATCCCTTCCACGTTGCTCCTTGGATGCTGCTCGCTTGGCTGCTCGGCTACGTTGTACGGTTGCCTTCTTTGATGCGAAGATGGCTCGTTGTGAAAGCGTCGCGGAATTAGCCTCAGGCATCGCAATGATGACGTCGGTCGGCCGGCGTGTAGGCGCATCAGCGGTAAACAGATTGCGGCAGAGTGCCTCTGGTGACCAGTCTGGACAAATTAGGTCCTGCTGCTTATGCTGCCTTTGGCGTTGTTAGCTTAAGTCTATGGGGGAATGGACTCTCAGTTTACTTACACCTGCCGCTGAAGCGTGTTGGGCAAAGATGACGGTCAAAGAAAAAACCAAGCGAGTCTTAGCAGTTGCCACTTAGGAAGAGGCTGAGAAGTACCTGGAAGACGCTGGTAACTCAGTATGGTGGAATGCGCCTGAAGTGCGAGTACCTCGATCACTAGAGCTGACGCTGTAGCGACTGAAGAACTTTGCGCGATGATGTTGAAAGTTAACGGTGTGGTTCTTAGAGTTAAAATTTTTTTTTCAATTACTGCCCTGCGGAGAGGTGAAGTACTCACATGTTTTTCTACTCCCCTCTTTTGTTTTAGGTCTGCTACAGCTCAAAAGGAAAATACCGCGAAAAAATATCGCCGATACCAATCCGAACGTGTGATTTGTCTGCGCAGGAACATTCTTGTTGCTGGTTAGCGGAAAACTGAACTGCTGCTCGTAAGAAAAACCTTAAAAACACAGACAGAACTTTACAGCCGCCGCGGTTGCTTATTGGCTATGATGTTGGGCTGCTAAACACGAAGTCACGGGTTCGAATCCCAGCAACAGCGGCTGCATTTCTATGGGGGCAAAATGCGAAAACACCACTGTACTTAGATTGAGGGGTACGTTAAATAATCCCAGGCGATCCAAATTTCCGGACTCCCTCACTACGGGGTGCCTCATATTCAGATCATCTTTTTCGTACGTAAAACTCCACAATTTATTTTAACAGAACTTCACGAGCGCAATTACATAGATTTAAGTGCAAGCTTCCCCTTTATTTTATATTTTTTTTTAACAGCGAGAACTCGAGAGCGCCGATGAAGCTTGCTTGGAATACCATGTACTTACTAGATAGGAAGCAAATACATCAAATCCGGAAGCGTTTGCGAACAAAGCCCTGACAGAGACTCTGTTAATCAAGGTGACCTTTTTTTGTCGCTCCCTTGATGGGGGGGGGGGGGCGGCGGGGGGGAACATCCTTTATATTCTTCGGATCCAGTACCTCTACAACATATTTTTGCGTTCAGTAATTTATTGCCTCCCTTAACGTTCAGTGCTTGTTTTTCTAAAACAAACTTTTGCGTGTTTGCTTTGGACATTGTTCGCGAGAAAGAAGTCGTAATTTTACCTTCTCACATCCATCTCTTTTTTGTTTGCTTCTGTTTTGTGTATTTTTTGTTCCCACTAGTAATTTTGATGACAACAGAGGAGCGCTGGCTCGCCAATCAACTCGAGACATCTAGCACCAAAACTTGACACTCTAACAGGACGGAATGACGCCTTTCATTTTTGGTGTTGGGCCGCTCGGACTTTTTCGACGTTTCGATCAATATTTTATGGTTTTCTCTACGCTTTCATTGGATGCAGCCAACCAAAACTAATAATCTAGCCTATCGAGCAACAGTATTACGTAATATCAAGCGTATAGTGAATTTTATTTTCACATCACATGACAAGGAGAGGTAAGTTATTGAGAATAACTAGTCCCCTGTAAGTGAAATTGGAAAAAAGTGTCAGCATCATTATCAAAAGCCTGGTTAGGTTCACTGTATAGTGAAGGCCTGTCGCACTGGTTTCTATGTATTCTTGACTGGCGTGAACCGACTTCGTTCTATATAGAACGTCTAAAAATGTTCAAGCTTATTAGAGCGAGTAATCTTCTGCCACATAGAAGAATGCTTCCTTTCCCTTGGCACCCAACCTCTTTATCCATTGGACAAGCGGCCAGCTAACTTACACTTACACTAGTTAATGAAGTGTGGTTCGTCCTATTATTCTCAACTATAGGACGTCAACTACCAGTGTGGGCGTTCTAATTACTTCCCTCTTCACCTTTGTTTACGTTATAATTATTCCTTCAAGTTTCATGGCATGGCTCGTATCATTTCTCAAATTGTGGACACCGACATGAAACACAGCACAGCGCAGTGCTTCAATCCACTGCGGCAAGTCATCATTACACATACCTACAAATGTCATTCGTCCGTGCAAGCAATGGGGTTATATGTTTATACCACCAATAAGTTTGGTTGCGTTAGTTACTCACTTCGAGGCCCACAAACTCCGTTTCCACTCATCGTCAGCCGCACTAGACAAATGCCGAAAGGTTTAATGCATCACTCTCTTTCATATTCCGAGATTCGTTCGGACATCAGAAGCCCCACTCTCAGCTGTATAAGCTCTCTGAAGTGCAGTCTCACAAGACAGCACTTTGATGGCCTCATGGAAACAGCTGTTTCCTAAAATACATCGCGAGTAGCGTTTTCCTCCATCCAGAGCCCTCTCGGGTCGATGACCACGCAAGCTCGCCTTGATTAATACTGCCCGCTCGCTCTGCCCAGGGTCTATCACGTCCCTCACCGCCTCAAGAGTCACGCTACTTCATTTAACCGTCGCGCTGAAAGGCACGCTTGCCAGTCCATCGTCCCAGCCGCAGCGGCGCAGTGTCCCTTCAGGGACAGAGCGGAGAAGTACTACCTTGGGAAATAACTGGTTCGCTGATTTTCGCTGGCTGCACGGTGGAGCAGCAGGTCGGGCCCCAATATCCGCGAACACTTAAAGAACACACATTGCGAGTAGCGTTTTCCGCCGTTCCGTCTCTGTGCTGCTCCCACGAAATCAACTGCAGGAAAAAACATGCCAGGGGCGGTAGACGGAGGCAGTGAACAACGATGGTGGTACAGATGACAAAGGGGAGCTCCAGCTTATTTATGGTTTCGTGGTCCCTCCGAATCGCTTCAGTGAAGGTCGGACCTCCAGCGGCTGCTCAGCTTGACTCGCTGCAGTGTAAAGAAAAAAAAATGTTATTGTTTCGCTACTGAGTAGACGACGAAGGGTGTAAGATAGTGTTATGAAAGCGACAAGAAATGCAATAATGGGGGAAAATTAATACGGGCCGAATTGAAGAATGGGCTTAGAGGTTGTCGTCGGTTCCATGCCAGAGGGTGGTAGGAACCACGGGGCCAGAAGTTTCCTCCAGGTCCCAGAGATAATCTCGCTGGCCTGTTGTGTCAGAAGAAATTAAAAGACGAAGCGGGTGCTCTGCGGCGTGCTAGTAGTGGAACACACTCCTCGGACAACTCGTAAGCTAAAGCAAACTTCTTTGCCAAATAAATAACTAAATTGATATCTGAAAATAATGAAACTCCTAGTAAAAATTTCCGTCATAGCATATTCTCTAAAATGTCGCGCCAAATCCTGGTGCAGTAAACTTACTGTATTTAAGGAAGCACCTATTCAAAAAACATCAGCCCATGCATCACCCAGTAACAGGAGAGCACATTGCCCTCTTACCAGTCACAAGGGCAAAGAAATTGAATTGTATAATTCAATTTGTATTGAATTATATAATATTGAATTTTGAATGTATTACTGAATTGTATAATTTCTAGTATTAGAGTTTCAAGCTTTTGTTTCTTGTACCTGTGCATGAATCACGTTCTCCCTAGTACCTGCATTGAACTTGCTCCGGCAACTTTTTCTGTTGCGCTACTAGATTTGTTTCTCTTTTTTTCCAAATCTTTGTTTCTCTTTGTTTTTGTGTTATAACCCACTCCTGCCTAAGGCCTTATATGAGAGGTCGGCAGTACTCCTGAAATAAATAAATAAAGAAGAAGTGATACATTCTATCATGTATTGAAAGTAAGTTACATGAGTAGTTGAAGAGGTAATGTAAAAAAATGTATTGAGATCTTGTACGTCGTGGCTTCCCTGCTTAGCCCGAATATCAGTTTGTCCCTGGAACTAATGGCAAGCCACAAATAATGGGCACGTTACACGTTTACCTGGTTGTTGCTCCCGGAGGTACTTGGTAGAGCAAGGCTTAGGTGCCGCAACGCCATAATCTTCGTGTGCCTTGAACCCTCTATAAAGCAATGTCTTCTTATGGGCTTTTAAAGTGCCGTTCATCAATAGTGTTCTCAACGGTATTGATGCTCCTCTATTTTGTTAATCCATGTTCTGAAGTTTTATTCAATTCAATAATGAAGACGTTATACGACGGCTTGTTTAGCGACATTTTGTTATTTCCCTGAAAGATATACTATATACTTCCTCAAGAGGTGCGTTGAATAATAAGACGCGCTGAAGATACGAATTAAGATTGCTAGAAATGGGCGGTCATCTTAAGTGAAAAATTTTCTGTATAGATGACCGGCGTTTCAATCGTTAAACGATACATGAAGGTGCGAGAACAATTTTTTTCCCTAAGAGTCTTGTTGCAGCATTCTTGCAACTGCAACAAAATTTTGTACTGAGCAAGCAGCCTAACTTCAGATAGCGTGGGTACAAAGCAACCTCGGCGCAAATTTTCGAATGAGTTTGTGCTTTAACAGATACATCACAAAGAGCTGGGGAAAATTACTGTTTTTGGTGTCGCACCAGAAAAGGAAACCGACATTTCCCATCAAGCGGAAGTGACGCATGAGCTAGAACGTTATTTTAAGCACGGCTTCTCAACATGACCGCCTAGGTTAGGCGGCGCCCACAATCACACAATTTCCTACAATATTTACCAGAAAAATGTTCCGGTGCTGCGCCCATTCGGGTACCATGGGGATGACCGTTAGCACACGAATTTGTCTCAACTGCGCGCTTGTGGCTTCAGACGTTGTTTTTTTTTTTTTTTTGACGTTACTTATTAGGCTTGATCTGTATAAGTTTCCAAGCGCTTATGTAACTGGTAACTATGTAACAGCAAGGCAATTAGCCTTGACGCACCTGCTTAATCATTGCAAATTGTTGAATTTATAATGCAATATACAGTTGAGAATATTCAGTTTGCAGAGTCACAAAGTCATTGGAAGCCAGAAGGAAGAATTTCGGCAAAATCCATGTGCTGCTTATCATTCCCGTGGTGCGTCCTACCGGCCGCTGCACGCGGCGAGCTGAAACTCTCGCACGCGACGTGATGGGATTTATGTCGTATCCACTAACCAGCAGGCGTCGTCTGCACAGACGCTAACCAGGAAATTAGACAGTCACAAACTCTTCAGAATTTCGAAGATTTCTTTAACAGTATTACTACTCACATGCAACCATTCTAGCGAAAGTAAAATTTCGATGCCCTACAACGTCAGTCGGTTTTCGAAAGAAATTCATCGTATTTTTTATTTTCTGGAGTTGCTGTTCGTTTCCTTTTCCTAAGTTTACGTCGAGAAAAGAGACGATCCCTGAGTTATAGAGAAAAATTTCGCCTACTCAGAAAACGACATCGCAGGCACTTCTAATTTTAATTACAGAAACACCTGAGATATTCGTCAGTTGCACAGGGAATTATGGGGCGTAGAGAATGAAGTACATGGCCTTAAATAAATGAATACAAATAAATGAATACATAAATGAATACATGAAATACATGGCCTTAAATTCGATCGCAAGTACGCAAAAGTGGCTGCAGCTTTTTGTTGTTTTGTATTACCTATGCGTTGCATTTTATGCTGATTGCGGCCTAGAAAGTTATGGTCTGATGAATTTTCGTTACCTATCAGCTGCCTATAGAAAAATATTATTTAGCGGCGAGATCTTTTATTATTGAAATGATGACCAGTTTCCCCTATGAATCGAAATAAGACCACTGGTATGGTCGCGCTTACACATTCTATCATAGATTCAAAACAACTAGCCCGTCAACGTGTTTTAACTCAATTAACCAGCACAGTGTCACGCAGGCACAGGTAAACATGAACTCATCTCACTCGATGACAGCGGAAATTGTCTGTGAAAACGCTGGAGTTAGGAATAAGGGCAGCAGCCGTGATTCCCAACTCCTAGTGTCGCTTCAGCGCGAACGAAACTTCGAAAGCACAGCGCATACGAAGCTAACGGCTCTACGCGCACTCTGCAAACATCGCAGATCGTTTTGAAGGTGAGGCCCGCGCAGGCGCGCACTTTGGCCACGTCGCAGATCGCTTTCAAGACACACGAACGCCGGCAATGCGTCCCTACGGCGTTGCCCAAAGCGTTTACCACGGCGGCCGCGATTCGCGCGGCCAACAACGTAGTAGACGCCGCAGTTTTCTGCACTCTGTACGGATCGACGGGCGAGGAGGACATCGAGACACCGTAGCAGCCGCCGGAGAAGAACGCCCCTCCTCCCACGCCTAACCTCCTTGCCTCGCGCGCCACAGGAGAGGGCAGGCATCCGGGCCGCGTTCCTTTTCGCGCACGCGAGATTGAACCGCGTTCACCGGCTCGCCCTCACACGCTTTCACTCATGCGGAACCTCACGGCGACGGCAGAAATGTGCCTGGAGTGTCCATATAATTGCTATCGCCATAAAACATGAAGCGTGCTCTACGATTTTGTACAGCTGCAAGGTGACTAATAAGACTTGCAGTAGATGGATCCCATACATCTGATGCATATTCTGATTTGAAATTGAATTGATTGTTTATCATCAATGGTTCGAGTAACGGCACTGCACATGAAAACTATAGCGTTGTGTGAATGCTTGTTGTCCTGCAAGTAATTAAGAAAATTACTATTGCAACTAAGTGCACAGTATCAGAAAGGGATCATGATAAATTGCAGTACATGACTCACTGCTTTTGGAGAGGCACCCACGGCTTACCTAATGTTTATTTCCGCACGTTCTGTAACGTTCCATCTCTTCGCTTCTGCCTCTAAAGGCTTCCGAGATTGGACTAATGGAAACTTTATCTTTTCCATGGTAGAACGTCGGGCAGATATTATTTTTCGTCAATGCCTGCCTCTTTAAGAACAGAAAGACGTGCGCAGTGACGGGAATGCTCGCTCGGGTAGTGAATGAATACTCATTTAGTTTCTTATTTCGTATCGTCCAGATCAGTGCAGTCTTTTTTTTTTCTTGCTTTTATTTCCTTTTCTGTTGTTTCTTTATTCACTTAATTTAATAATCTACACTTTCCAAATTCTTGTTGCTTTGAAACTATGGTGCTGCTATTTGAGTTGTGCTTATTACTTTGGTTTACTTGAAGTTACTCTAATCTTGCTAATGTTGAAAGAGGCGAAGAGAGGGAATGTGCCATTCACACACAAAAAAAGGAAAAAAAAGCTATAGCTCCAATGCGCGCTGCTTGGTTTAGGTAAAAAAGGACATTGCTTTGGTTAGGATAAGGATCACGTAACAGAAGCACGACCCAGAGATAGGCAAGCATGTATTGGCAGTTAGGCAACATAAACTATGCAGTGAATTGCACTCGCCGGTACTGTAGACAATAAAAAAAAAATATGACGATTCATGCTCTGAGGCTTTATCGGAGTAAGCGCACCGCCAAATAGCATTCTTCATAGTACCCAATATTTAAAAAAAAGAAATATCAGTGTCGTCTGCATTTTTTTTTGTTCAGGTGAACTGCAGCACGCACAAGTAGATAAAAAAAGAACAAGAAAAAAAAGAACAAGAACGCTCATCAAATATAAGAATTCAACACTGTGCGGTGCAGGCACTACGACGATAAGTTTGTGCGCTTGTCCGTTTTCCAGCGGGCACACTCCCCTGAAGCATTAAGCTTGAGTTTAATTTCGCTCAGCATTTTTACGTAATATCCAGAATACAAGAGCACAGCCACATTTATTAGAGTGTACAACTACCATACACTGGAAGACGGGCGAAGGGGAGGCAGAAAGAGAAAAAAGTAAGGAGTAAGACCGACATAGAACAGGCACATGATTGCAGCAGCTTTCAGAGAACGAACAATAGGCCTACGGAAAAAAAAACACACAAATGTTCTGATCAACGCCTTGGTAATTCTTGTTGTTGTTACTAAGGCATATAACTTTCGGGAAGCCAGATATCATTGGTGTCCACGACTTTATGTCACAGAACTAGCACCGTATTTACTTTTGAACTCCCATCCAGTAACATGCGAGCGAATATGCGAGATAAGTTCGAATAACACGCGCGCGCAAGCAGCGCACGAGTCACATGGATAAATAATTGAATTGCAGTACGAAGGCACGACGGGTGCGCTATTGTGCCGACGTGTCCCTATTCATAAGCATCAGCTCGAACGACCGACGTCTGGCGCGTACGCGGGCGCGGTATAGGAAGGGGGCTGGTCGTCGGGCTTCAAAAATCGGGACGCTTCACGCCAGAACGGGCTTTAATGCGGCGAGCAAGAAAGAGCGTGGGCTGGCCGCGTCGCGACCATGCTTCTACTCCAGCCACGAACAAGCCCCGTACACTGGGCCGACAACGACGGCCGTCGTCGCTGCAGCAGACCTTCCAGCAAGGCTAGGTAGTACAAGATCGCTGTTCTGGTGCTGTGTCGCCTGCAGCTGACGGCCTGCCCTTGTATCGAACGGGAGAGCCAGCCGTCAATGCTCGTTACCCCTGCAAGTCGAGGTTGCAGCGAAAGGCTGCTTTTTCGGTGTACACTTTGTGCATCCATTAGCTGGATTAGGTGAATTATTAGAGCACCGGGACGTTATTAATCCTGGTGGCATGATTCTTGCTGGGCTGCTAGGTCTTCAGGCGGCTCTTTAACTATGCTTAAGTTAGGTGCTTAAAATTAAATAAAGTCAAAGGATAAAAGAAAAAAAAGCAGGTTACTGGACCCCAAGTCATAAAGTATTAATATCATTATTATTATTATTAGTAGTAGTAGTAGTAGTAGTAGTAGTAGTAGGATTAGCAGTAGTATTTATTTTGAAAACCTAATATTCAACTCGAGAGTGAAGGGAAAGCAAGGAGCAGGCTGGCAGCTGCCACCGCAAGAGGCACCAACGCCTGCCTACTTTTCAGAAAGGAGGAGACAGAAACGTATAAATGGAGCATAGCAAGAGGACAAGGAAAGGTAAAAAAAAAAAAACAAGACGACAAAACCCAAAGAAAAACTGACACGCAATTTAGCGTACGCCAAATATGGTGAAGGCGACAGCCTGCGAGCTCGGGAGACATTCATTAAATTACTTGAAATTCTCATTCGAATGCGCTGTTACTTCTTATTACTTGATTTCTCTCATCAACGGTAGGGGTTTAGAGTGTCATAATTGTCACTACTTTAATTATCTGTCTTAAACACATTTTTCCTAATTAACACCAAAATCGTGGGTTCGAGTACCTTAATTAATTCTACATTAATTATCAGCGTCTTAATTAACTACGCCTTAATACCAATTGTCGCGGGTTGGATTTCCACATAAGCTCGAGCGTTCGACTGCCATCGAAGGTCGTAGTTTCGGGTGCCTGAATCAGCTCTATCTTAATTAGCTTTCTCTTTGGGGGGGGGGGGGGGGGGGGGGAGCTGTGGAAGAAGACGATGACGAACGCGAAAACAGTGGCACAAGCGCGCCTTTGCGCGAGGAAAGCTCGCATCAGTTTCTGTACCGCACGCCGCGTTTTCCAGACCTTCGGGGGTATGAGCCACTTCAGTATTTCGCGTTAATAAAGCATAATCCCTCCCCCCCCCTCCACACACAAGCGCACACATGCTCCAGATCACGCAAAGTATATGGACGGTCACAGTAAGTCACGCTACGCAAATAAGGGGAAAAATTGAAGAAACGATGTCTGACGTCTTGTCATTTAAGAATGCGAGAAGGAAGCATGAGGAAAGTGCAGTTTGGCGTTATCACTTTTCTCGTACTGCAAGAAATTAAACAGCTGACATTTAAGCATTTCTATATAACACACTGTACTGTAGCAGAGCTATTTCTGGCTATTTTATGTGCTGTAAACACAGAAATTTTCTCGATTGTACAAAATACTGAAAAGGTAAGCTATTTTCGAGGTGCCCTTGCACAAGGGACTAAAATAGCCGCTGGTGTGTATTGATATTGACACGTGTACTTGTTTTTCACGGCTGACCGTTTTTCACCGTCTAACGAATGTTATCGCTCAGCGCGGGTCGCGCCCGCATGCATTGGGACTTTCTGGAAAGTTATCGATGGTTCTTTCTGCTGTCGTCACCGAACCTTGCGTTGTCTGATTGTAAGCGCGACGCGAATTGTGCAGCGCTTTCTTTAAGACCTGCGGGCGCCAGCGATTACTCTGGAACATTCGATGACTGATGTGTAAAAGCCGACGCGCTTGACCCGCTGATCAGATTTTGATGATCGCTGACTGACATTCGCCGCTGTCACTGTGCTCTGGGTGTAGCGTGTTTTCCTGCTCACAGGTTCGCCCAATAAAGAGTTAGTTTCACCATTCGCAGTCTTGTTATTGCGTGCTTGACCATCACTACCACGTGACAACATATAGGGGTTGATTATTTTTCATTTTTACGCCATTTTAACATTTCTCCTGTGGCAGATGGCAAAATTTTTATCCTTGCGTTGGATTATTCGAGGATACGAGCATTACTAGAACGAGAAAGGGAAATACTAATGTATCTAATACACAAAAATTCACAAATGAATTTCTTAATTAAGTTATGGCGCATATTGCAATTTATGAATTGTAGCCAGTGAGTTTCAAGCCCTATCCACATGCAGCAAAATGAATTTTCGGGACACCAGTTTCGAGATGTTATTTCCCACATAGTGTCAGACGCAATACATGAGCGTTCCAGTTACTTCAGTGCTTCGATGCACAAAAGAGCGTTTGTTAAACAAGTTGAAATTGAAATTGAAATTAATTTATTCATTATAGATTACTGGTTATAAGAAAGAATAATATACAGAAGGAGGTCCCGTAGTCAAAGACTGTATCGGGACCTCCTGTTATTTATAAATATGCGTTTCCTTAGGCAACGAAAATCATATATAAGGAAACATGGAAGAAAGTAAGTACTGCAGAATGCAAAACAAGATTAGGAGTTGCAATAAATCTAACGTAGGAATTGTACAATCGCAAGGAGCAAATGCAGCAAAACTAATAGAGCTAAATGAAACTGACAGTAATGGACAAAAAATTTTACCCAAACATACAAAACAAAAAAAAAGAATGTCAAAATATACATGACCCTAAATGCAATAATAGAAACAACAAGAAACTTCATAATATGCATGACTATTATTAAAGAAGAAGGGTATCAGAACAGATGAATATTTAAAGATAGCAAGTGTAACAATAGTGCATTCTTACGAGCAGTTTGATGGCGAATATCCCCAAAATGGTGTAATTCTGGAAGTTCATTCCAAGTGTATAAGTCTTGTAAACTCACCCGCTACAATCCAGCGACTGCAGTATGCATTGTAACATCATTAAGAAAATGTTTAGGCAATCTTTGTTAATTGGTTGAATATGTGTTTAGATTTCTCTTACAAGTAATATGCGCCTCCTTGAATAATACAGCGCAAGGACTAGAAGTATGCTGTCTGGTACAGACAATTTAAGAAGATTGTGTAATACTTAAAAATGATCCCTCCCTCTATAGCTTTTGCATTGAGCTCTTTAGGGGACGGATTTTATATTCAACCATAGCGGCCTTGCTCCCAAAGCCCAGAAAGCAAACACGCTCATTTAATTTTATTTATGCCTACCCGGAATAACCTATGGTGGCGAAAATTATTACTTTCCTTAACTGCATTGTTCTCTACAGCCCAGAATACAGCTTCATGGTGTGGAACCTTAAATATTTTTTATTGTATAGCTAAAGATTTAGGAAATGGCAGACCGAATTGTATTTGACGTTACCGCAATGCGAATAATTGATGATTTATGGAGAATAGTTGTATGAATAATGCAACTGTTGTGCACCGAATGGTTATGCGCAGATTATATGCCGTAGTGCTTATGTTTACAGTATCCAAAACAGAAGGCTCCTAATGACAAGATATAAGATTGAAAGCAAAGTAGAATCCGAAGGCACGTAATATTAGAGTGTGCTATCACGGACATCGGCGCACCAAAACGACAAGATACCCCACCCGCCCGCCCGCTGGCAAAAAAGAAAAAAAAACGTGGCTGCAATCTGAGAAGAACGCTTCACATTCGAAGCCTAGGATGGACCCCGTATTCTGTTCAAATCTCAAACGCTCATGTCCCGTCAACACCTGTTTTATTGATTATCTTGCCATCGCAATAGCTCTGAAAATGTTGCACCTGACGCAGCTGCGCGATATTGTTGTGAGTTATCTTTCGGAAGTTTTCTTTACATTTTTTTTCTTAATAAACAGCTTTATATTTTCTTGTTTTTCGCAATGTTCCTTCTTTTTTTCAAATTGTCTGTAATGTCACCGTAACCAATGCTTGACCTATATCTAGTTTTTTTTTTTCATTTTGTTCATGAATGGGAGTCCCCCCTGACAGTTTCTACTTTTGGGGCTCCCTATGTAGTACTAATATTGTATACAATTCTTCGTGAAACTGACATCGTTCATGAATAAAATTGAAATGATAAAGCATTGGGAAATGCTCTCGCAAAGCGAACTGGACCAGCTCTTTAGCAGGCTTTTTCGTGAAGGCTTTTTTGTAGCATTAGTAAAAGCGGGTGATTAAAAAAATGCCATAGGTTTGGAGCTACTTGTGATTGTTTTCGTGTTGAACGCACTGTTCCTTCAACTTAAAAATGAACACGAGGCTTAATTTGCAAGTTCTGTTGTCGCATCACCTACATAGGAGCAGTGTTCCCACCGTCCTCCTGGGGTCATGCTGATAAAGATGTCCACTGTATACCATTGTCGAGTTCACTCAATAGGATAAGGTACCAGGCGCAGGTTTACCGACAGTTTAATTACGCTGAACCTCTGGACCATCATGATCAAAAGTTTATCGTAGCTAAGGCCAATATATCTATTAGGAGCACAGACGAGACATTAAGGTTCTAAAACAATGTACAGATACATATGCCACCACTTTACTGTAAACCTTCATGAGTGGCGTAACTTTCTGAACGAGAGACAGATATAATTTTTAATGAAAACTGGAGAGGTGTTGCCTGCCGGCACGTTTGTTATACTCCAGATAAAAACAAGAATAAATGAATTTATACTCACAAGAGACACAACAATCACAAAACATGCGCGCTCAGGCGCATTCAGAACTACTTAAAGCACCTTGCTCAGGTATGCATGTCGCAGGAAAGTTAAAAGTGCCTTCGTAGTGCGTGAGAGACAGGCTACAAGGGTTCAAGGTCCCATTGGGCCTGGTAGTTGAAGGCATGATCACGGATACGTGTTCGACACGGACATTAGGGCGGTGATGGGATTTTTTCAAGTGGTGTTAATAAATGCTCTTGCGATCACATAGCGGTATGCTTCGTCGCGATATTGAATAAGTGTTCAACTTTCATACTACTACTGCTACTACTACTACTACTACTACTACTACTACTACTAATAATAATAATAATAATAATAATAGGAATCTCCGTTCTATTGATTATGTGAGTTACGGCAGTTGATGGCTCCTTCAAAGGCATGCTGCAATACTAAAGTCATTTGGCTTCCTTACTATATATCTTTACGGTAACTACGCATATGAGGGCTTCTATAATTGACAAATACGTCCTTCGTTCAGAGTGCGTTGTTTATTTAACAGTCTGTCCAGGTCATTTCCTCATTCACCTTTAGCGTGCATGCCTCTCCCCAGCCTAAGGTAGGAAACCGGATCGCCCCATCTGGTTAACCTCCCTGCCTTTCCCCTTTCTTCTGTCTCTCTCTTTTTGTATTTCATTTAAGTCCCTCCCTAATGTAATAGCAAAGCTAAAGAATACCAAACATTAACAAGTAAACTTGCTAATGTTCATTGTGATTAAAGGTATCAAGGGTCACAGTAAATTATCAGCGAATTTTGAAACGAGGTTGAACTTCGGCAAGCAGTTTACAATGTAAAGATTACAATTGGCTCAGCTGCAAACACTAAAATTCTTTTTGTTAACATAACTCCAGCCTTAAGGCTCAACGACAACGGCTCGAAAGAAAGCCAACTGCATTACTAGTTGGAGATTCGGCGATTGCAATACAACGCAAGGCTGCTGCTTTACTTTGACATTACTTATGCACTGGTTGGTTTGGTTGGTTTGCAGCTATAAAAACACTGGAGAGCGACTCACCGCAGAAAAGTGCCTGTTCATTACGCGCATAGTGTCATTTTAGGATAAGCTTGACTGCCTGAACTGTACCCCAACCGGGGAAGCACAATCCTTGCAAACAACTAACATTCGGCACCCAAGGAGATTGCCGCCTGTTTGCATGCGGAGCACAGCCCAGTCTAGCTTATCTTCGTGATGATAAAGAACAGCACGAGAGTGAGACTGCGCAGAGATGATGACGGCTGTTGTGATGCGGGCTCAATGTCGCCGCTATCATCTTCGCGGGAAAAGTTGGAGGAGCGACGAATGTTCATTAGGATAATAGCCTCGGCAGGCGACGGCGTTTTAACAATGAGGCAACAATGACAGCTCACCCAGCGGCAAACCAACATTAGGAAATTGGTCCTCTTAGCCGCGCAAACCGCTTATCAAGGGCAGTAAATGGGAAATGCGCCAAGAGAAAGCTTCGTAATGAGCACTTTAGGATTCCTGCCCACTTTGCACTTCTTTGCAAAACGCGCCCCCTGGTGCACACACAGAGAGAAAAAGGTTAGGGGAGGAGGGTATGTGTGGTCGGGGCCAAACGGTGGCACAGTTACAGCGCTGCTTTATATGCAGCGCTGCTCTATATGCAAGCCACAAAGCTCCGGACAAAGCTTGCCCCGGAAAGCTCTTCTGAGTTGGGACGTTTGCTTGCTTATTTTGTTTTATGCCAAAGACCCGGCGGATAGGAGACTGCACTTGATGACCTTCCTGCTACTGCTACGTTAACTCACACTCTTCAAGTCTGTGGCCGAAACCATGTATTGTAAACAATAAAAGAAGCAAATGCATTTGCGTGGTTTTCGAACAAGGATTTCCATATGTCGGAAGGTGTCGCACACAGGCACGAGGTAGCCCACCACTAATAATCAGGCAATGCCTTTTTCTTTCTTTTCTTTTTTTTTCTTTTCGCACATGAGCGTCCTTGAAGCACATGCGAAGCCTGCGTTTCTAGGTGCTCCATTACTTTCTTTTTTACTTTTCCTCGGCCACAAATATTAGAAAATTAGGACCCCAACGGCGCTTAACTTCTCGTCCTTGCCTTCTTTACACTTTCTTTTACTTCACCCAGTGAGGGGACACGCCCTCTTAAAACGCCCATTCAGAACATCGTCCCTTTTATCTCATACTCGCCCCGTGGCGGCGATGAAGGAACGGACGACGGCCATGAGCAGATCTTCCTTCCCCCATGCCGTAACACTTGGAAATGCACTCCCGGATAATATTGTTTCGTGCAGTGGCCGCAAAACATTTCGCGAAAAACTAACCGATTTTGATAACGCCAACGTTACCACCTAAATACCACACTTGTCTTATTAATATTTATTCATCGCCTCGTTCGTATTGTTTATGTGTTCCTTTTTCTTTCTTTTTTCTACTTATTCACGAAAACACTACTGCCATTATAGAAAAGAATTGCATTATACGATCACTTGCGACAGTACGTGCGTGGATGTTCATCTACAGGTATTTGCTTATTGCCATTCCTTCTTCGTTTTTATCTTTTTCCCCCCTTTCTTTTCGTACTTATGCCCGTATGTATTTTAAGCGATTGAAACTAATACATAGAGCGAATTGTTGACCATGGATGGAAAGAGAGTAGCACAGCATGTGCGCTAGAGCTTCGTCGCACGCAGCGTTACGCTTATCTCTTCATAATTCCTGTTCAAGGAGGTGCATATCTGTTTTTAAAGGTGTGAACTGCTTTGAAGGTTGAGACTTGTAATATTTTATTTTCTGGCGCAGTGTTCTCATGTTTAAGCGTCATGAGCCGCTGACGTCTGTGTAACAGCACTTTTGTATATTTTACGGGACTTTGGTGAGAGAATTACATTCAAGTGCATCGCGGGGTGGAGGGTGGAGAACCGGTGGAGGCAACAGGCGGCAGAACTAGGAACAAATTTTTTTTTATTTACTCTCTCAATTAGCACAAACCTTCTAAAGCACGTCAAGATCAACAAGCACGAGAACGATTCACGAATTTAAAAGCTTAACATACGCGGCTGCACTGGCAGACTTCTCGCCTCATTTCGCTCTCTTTTTTTTTTTTTTTTGCACACAGGCTGGAAAAAAGAAAATGCAGCTTTTTCTGTGCGACTCGATAACTTACAAAACCGTCCACACACTCCAATTCATCGTCTCGCCGCAGCTTACTATACCGCACGATGGGTTCAGGACCAAGCACAGTGAAGCCTTGCGTGGCTTTGGCCTTCGTCTCAGTTTCGGTCACAAGTAGAACACAAGAGAGCCCCTTCTCCGCAATGAAGATGCAGTGGAGGCGACTACAAAGAGCACGGTTAATTGGGAGCCTCTACGGTGCCGCGGTCCGCGCCACTTTCGTGGCCGATTTTCGTTGGGCTTAGATTGGCCGAATTTCCCGCGAGATCCGGAGGCTGCCTCAATTGCTGGCCGCATCGGACGTGGAATCGGTGTGCAGCATAGGAGTCTGGAGACAAAGGACTTTTACAGAATGCATTGTCCTGCTTTTTATTTCCTATTCTACGTGGACCAAGGAAATAGCGCACAAAGTTTTTTTTCTGATAGGCCACAAAGCAATCATGTCGTGAATGTAAAACAAAAAAATACAAAAACGACGGCGCCTTTCACGTATACAGCGTAGGCTTGTATCCTACAGTACGAATTTGGTGAATGAGGACTTTTCCTTTCACTTCTCTTTGATTGCCTGTTTACTGCCTACATGGTGCAATCAAGTAATGCGCCAGCACGTGCCAGTTGCTAATTAACGGTAAGAAGGTGAGGGCCCAGAAAGAAAGATAATTAAGGACGAGCCCACTGTGCCCTCGTTTTTCTCAGTTGCTGTTAATTTGCTATCGTTCTGCAAGTCTCTTACGTTTGCCCTACATCTGAGATTTTCGTTGTGCATTCCAGCGTTGTTCTTCAGCTGTACGTTGGTTCGTGTCAAGTGCGCTAAAGCTTCCACTAAATTTGTCAATGATTAAAGCGCGTCAACTCTAAGATATTCGACAGCATGCGTTCGCGCGCGCCACAGAGAGCCAGGCAAAGGGTTCGTCATACGTTGCCTTCAGCGGTCGTTTTGGTTGCGGATAAAGCAAAGGACAGCCTGTGCTTATGCCCTGTGAGCGTTGCTGCTCTCTATCCTAATCTGATTAAGTCTCTTCGACCAGGATTTTAGTGGGCAGTCAGCCTCACAGGAAGCAATAATTGGATTCCCGGTCTCGGCAGCCACAATAGCGTGAAACACCCTAACTATAGTGTTCTGATTCGGAGGGCTTCGGCATCACCTCGGAAACGGCAGAGAGCCTACCAGCATATTGATGGGAATGATACAGTGGCGCTCCAATTGCTTCTGTAAGCTAGGTAAAGTTAACGAGAGGTTAGGACGGAGACCTTGGAAACAAAAAATCAGTAAGCGTTGCTTGTGGATACTTCGTTGCAGACGTGCGTGATACCCATCGGTCGGTCGACACAGTTCGAATGAAATGTTTATGCGAGAATGTAAGTGAACGTGGTCTATCAATAAGTAATGGTGAATCACGACTTCTTGCGAAAAGCGAGGCAATTGAAAGAGTTTATACGCGGTTCCTTTTTCTTTAATGTGTGTGCGTTATCCAGTGGGGTTTCTTTTTTTGCTTCGAACGCTTTAGCAAAAAAGGATATGAAATTTACCTGGATCGGCCTACTACAGACGAGTTATCTTCCCAGTCGGACATTATTTGTGGGAAATTGCTCTAGTTAAACAAGTTACTTTAATTATCATTTTAGTTACAATATTTCCGGCACATGATTATGTGAGAAAGTTGGAGGGAATCGTCATAAAAGTATAGCTTCGAGTTTCTGCGTTATGCAATGGCCATGTAGATCAAGATAACTGCCACCAAATTGTTCGCTCAGTTTATCTGATTACGCACGCGTAATCGCCAAGCGAGGCTCGCGGTGGGACCTCTCTGTGAAGTGGTAGGGCTATGTAAAATGAAGCTTCGCTACAGTGCGCGATGAAGTGGTCCGTCTCGCCGCTGCTGCTAAGTGACTAGGCGTTAGATTGGGAGCTACGCAAAGCGCCAATCAAAGCGCGGGAAGAAGGAGGCCTCTCGGCAGCGTCATTGTACGTCAGCATGTTGTGCGACAGAGGGGTTGGTAGGCGAGCCCCGCTTCGGCGGTACTGCGCGTGTAATCAGGTAAATTGAAAGAATAATTTGACAGCAGTGATTTTGTTCTACATGGCCGTTTTAAAATATGGAAAAACCAAAATTCGACTTTTGCGACGATTCTCTTCAGCTTTTCTATGCAAAAACGTGTCGTTAAGATTGTTATTAACAAGTTAATTATAAGAATTATTTTAATTAGTGAAAAGATTGCTTTTGTCGGTCTTTCAAATTACGTTCGCCTGGGCAGATAATTAGTCTGTAGTGACGTGATTCTGGTAAAGTTCATATGATATTTAAAAAAAGTGTTCGATGTAAAAACAAAACACGCTGTACGTTTTAGGTGATGCCTGCATGTATAGCGGACTTCACATGGCTTTACTGGAAAATACCAGTAAGGTCAGGGTCACGCTAATTTCGTCAACTATATATATATATATATATATATATATATGTTTGTGTGTGTGTGTGTCTGTGTGTGTGTGCCCATATGTGGCGCCAGGTCCTCCTCTTCTCTTACGCGATGGTTATCGTCAGAAAGTTGTCAGCAATTACCAAACTGGACTAATAAACACATGAACGAACATTCACGGAGTAAATCTCAGTACTGCAACATAAATAAATGTTCCCGCAACATAAGAGTTCATATAGCTTTGGTTTTTATATGCTAAACGGTAAACGTTATTTTACCCCTTTACCATTAGTAAAGTTAACATCCAAAAGCAGGACAGGGGCTTCTCAAAGCAGTAGATGACTGCAGATTATTTTTACCACCTGTGTTCCGTAGACGTGCATCGAAGCTCGGTGCCATAAGTGTTTGTGCAGTTCGCCCCGCATCAGAGCACCAGCCGCCGTAGCAGGCCACCAAATATGCGAGCTCGTGCCCCATGGTTATTGAACCCCCGCAGCTAGTAGATCACAAATTTGTAAGCAGGGCTTTTGTTTAATAATTGGTTTGTCAAAAGTACTCACTCTTTCAACTAAATTTCAGCCAATACCGAAATAAAATCGTACTTAAAAGTTGGACATAACGGTAATTGAGATATGTGTCTGCTGTCGCTGTTCTCGTATTTGGTTTATGCGCTTTTTGTGTTTTGTGTAAATATTTATACTGAAATGCGTGTTCACATAGTTATTACAAGGTGTTTCACAATCCGTGTGTACTTGGGGAGGTTGCTACAGAATTGCAAAAAGATATCCGAAATGGCTTTACCTGACAAATTACTTCAAATATTTTGAACCCTGTAGTGTGCTTAAAGACTACAGACACGATTGAGCTCTACATTTCAACTTCATAAGCGAACTATTTTCGGAGATATTTCGATGGTTGTGTTACATGAAGTAGCTTTTATTGCGCCCCTATAGGAGGTAAGAAGTATGAGAGAAAGTATGTCTTTTGCTGAGCTGTTTAGAGTGAAGCGGTTCGCGCAATCTTTAGTAGCGTAAGTGAATTGGGCTGGTTGGCACATATTGTCACGCAGTAGTGACGGTGAATGACGCAGAGCTAGAACTGCGAATGACGAAACTGACTTTTTATTGGGCGTACTCATGCGCACAAAAGCAAGTTGCCCTCAAAGCAAAGCAATAGCGGCAAACGCGGTCGGCGATCGGCGAAAATCTCATCAGCGGGTCAAGCGCGTCGGATTTTGTACATCAGTCATCGAATGTTCCAGAGTAATCGCTGGCGCCCGCGTGTTTCCAGAAAGTCTTACACCATTCGTGTCACGCACACATGCAATCAGATTACACAAGGCTCGGTGACGACAGACAGCGGATAGAAACATCGATAACATTGCACAAACTTCCGATACATGCAGGTGCGTCCTGCACTAAGCGATAACATTTATTAGACGATGAGACGCGGTCATCCTATAAACAAGTACACGTGTATATTTGAATATACACGTGTACGTGTAATATTTTAACTTGATATACCAGCGCTAAAGACGACGAGTGGAGTCAAGCACGGCGCTGTGTTTATCTCTTTCGTCACGGTCCTCTCTTTAGCGCTGTTACTATCAAGTTACGACGCTTGGCAGCATGGCCAATAAATGCTTGCTCGGTTTTATGGCCATGAGAAGCACAGTTGTATTTAAAGTGGAATCTAATTACTTTCGTCTGTTTTTCCTAGGTACCGCTGGCTAGCCTTTATAAACCATTGTGTGTGTGTGTGGGTGTGTGTGTGCGCGCGCGCGCGAAATACTGAAGTAGTAATTCACGGCGATCAGGTTTGACGCAGGACGTCGGGAATGAGAGCGCGGAAATTATTATTCCATAAGGGATGGCCGGATTGCGGAGTATAAAAGTGGCAAAGGATGGAAGTGCCTACACCATTGTTATGCGAGTGCCACTCGCATTAAAAAAAATTATGGGGTTTTACGTGCCAAAACCACTTTCTGATTACGAGGCACGCCGTAGTGGAGGACTCCGGAACTTTCGACTACCTGGTGTTCTTTAACGTGCACCTAAATCTAAGTACACGGTTGTTTTCGCCCCCATCGAAATGCGGCCGCCGTGGCCGGGATTCGATCCCGCGACCTCGTGCTCAGCAGCCTAGCACCATAGCCACTGAGCAACCACGACGGGTCCCCTCGCATTGCTCACTGAGAATGCATACAGTGATCTACTGTCGCCGCCAAATCGACCTGTATAAAAAATTCACGTGACTCAACGCGAGTTCAACCGCAACCTCTAAAGTTTCGAGATTTCTTACATATTTCATAAAAGTAGAGGTGGCCGCGTCTTTACACTGGCTATTTCTTCGGAGATATGGAAATAAATGCTGCAAGCGGAGTTATGATTTCGTGTCTGTGGGAAGTGTGGAGCTGAGATCACATGTGCGAACATTAATGACACATCACAGACAAACAGGAAACTGGTAACTCAGGGACAAACCGTCTTTCAGATGACAGGATGCCGTGATTAAGTTACCAGCGAACGACTGAATTACCAAATAAATGGAATGCGTCCCAGAACCGCAGGATATTGCTCATCTGGAAAGATCCAGGGAGTCTAGGGTACTCTCCAAGTCTCTCATTACCACATAAATGGCTTGGATCTCAGTACTACAGCAAATTTTCGCTGAGCAAAGATCGAATGAAATGTCTGATACTCTAGTAATCCGCAAATGGAGGGTAACACAAGAAACACAGTATGTATATGGAAGCTGTAGTGTATTTAATAGCCGGGCTGGATGCCGCGGGGCTTCATATGTTACTTTCGAGAGCCTTTATGTCCGCGCACTTGTTGGTCACACATCTAAGCCTATCTCATACCGAGAAGACTGCAGTAGAATCTCGCTCGAAAAGTCTCTCTCCTTTTCTATATTCTTATAGAACCATACCTGCAGCGTCACTCTGATGCTTTGATAACATTCGGCCTGATGTTTTGTGGCTTGAGCTGTAAACGGAAAATTGGCATGGATCTGACCGAACGGGAGAAGGTTCACAATTGTAGATGAAAAGAAACTACAAGTGGAAGAAGAATATATATATATATATATATATATATATATATATATATATATATATATATATATATATATATATATGCACCTGAAAATTCGAGGGCACTCTTACATGTTGGCGCGAAAGGCGCAAGGCAAGGAAATGGAGAAATCGTGACTTGCCAGGCCACAGCGTTTGGTGGTGCATGTACCCCGCCGAGGAGCACGAGCTGCAGAGATTGGACAATCAAATCCTTGCGTCTTGCCCGGTGAGGGCTCGTTATTTTACGATTACTATAAAAAAAGGAGAGATTTGCGATTGAGCACTAACGATAAAACATTATATGGGAGACGAAAAGGTAGAGGAGAGAGACACTCGAAAAAAAACCAAAGTGGAGTCGAGCGACGTCTGTCTCTCGCGAGTAAGAGACGGTGTTTTGTCGTAAAACGTGCTTGCCTCGCCTGGCTCCCCCACTTACTTCCCATCCCAAATACACGCATCCTTCCTGCTGGATATCTCAGTGCGCACCGGAAACGGAAGCACACTTTGGTTTCCAAGGCACGCCTGCTGCCATGGCTCTCCCGGAGGCCGTTAGCCCGGAGAGGAGCATCGACGGGGCCACGTTAAAGCTCCGGTTTACTTTTCCTCTCTCGTCTTTCGCCTTCCCTGCCTCCTTGCGAGCCCTTTGCTACCACCCCCATCTTAACCATTATCTCGTCTCCCTACTTGCTCCATCCGTTCCTCATATAAACGCCCCTCGTCCGTTCAGCGAGCCTACGGTTGGCAAGCCCCCTTCGTTTCCCAGTTTGAGCCCGAGCGCCGAGCCTTTACCGAAAGTGGCTCGTTAAGACGGAGCTCGCTCTAACGATGAGCCAATTAAATGCGGTCCGAAAGCTTTACCTCCTCGCCTTTCAACTCTTGCCCGGACGCTCAATACACTGTGGCGGGCAGAGGGTGGGCTGATTTTCGTTGCTTTCTGGTCCACGGCGTCAAGGCAAAGGGAAAAACGCGAAGTAACGAATCGCTTAGAATTGAACGCAAGCTTCGGGTGGATCGCTAAAGAAACTTTCCTCGGCTATTTATTCCACCTCAAGGCACTTACTGTCCCCGACGTTTCTAACCTGCAGCAATCCCTCCGATCGTTCCGTACAGTAGCGTATAGGTGTGCTCGGGGATGATTTGTCTTGAGCAGGGTCAATTTAATCTGTCAAGCGTAACGGCCGTCCTCGTGGAAATAATTTTTGAAGCTGTCCAATCAGATTCCACGATGGAGGTTATTTACAGCCAGGACGCTGTCGCCTTTCGCGTGGGTTTACGAAGCTTACCTGTGGAGGTAGCGTTTTTACTTATCGATCCGCATCTATTCCGTCGCGACAGCTGCAATTTTTACAACCTTCTAATCAGTGTTCGGATCACTTTATCATCTCCTGTCTTTACGTGCCCCAGTTATGCCGGAAACGTTGGAGAATTAACGTTCAGAGTTCTGACCTCGCTAAGCTTCACGCTAAGCTTGAAGAATCACGGTTGCCATAATTTTCTAGAGCTTTGTGAATATTGCAATGTACAACACTTCATAGAGTGTCACCTTGTATTTCATAATGTTTACTCTCGCTAACCTGTACATGTTTTATTCTGGACGAACATTTGCGCCACATAATCCTGCATGTGGAGTTACTCTTAAAATGCTGGTGGAAGGAAAATAGAAAAATAGAAGTTATATATTACGATTACGATTTAGCTCGGGAGCTTAAAGAGCTGCCTCGTGCGCAGTGTCTTTATTTTAGGCTTCATATCCACGAATGCTTCTATGATATATTTTCGGCATCAAATACAAACTCCGTTTCAAACTGCATGCTAGTTTTTATGACCTGTTATGTGAGAGTGATTCAACGATCTCAATTATCAAAAGCGTTACGACAGACAAATGCCTGGTGGAATATTGAACGATTAAGCTTGAAGTGACTGTTGGTTTAAGATAATAAGTGGCACACGTGATTGATCTTTCTATTTCTGATAACGGAAACTAGTGATAAAGAACCTAATATATGAGGCGGTAGGTTTTACTTGTCACCTTTCAAGTCCATGTTTAGATAAAGTTACATAATTTGCACTTGGAAAAATAAAGGATAAGGCAGAAGGACGTCTTGATGCCTAGTTATTTTCGGGGGTGATTCCTACAGTCCACAGGAATGGGTAAACGTTGCAGATTAGAGGCAGTAAAAGTACAAACAATTTAGTTTACAAACATATGCACGCATAGTGACATAACTATACTGAACACGTTATCAGTAATAAAAATACTAAACTTATGATTTCTACTGTTATTAATAAGCAACAGAAGCGCGAGTTTTTGTACAATCGCATCTTATTAAAACGACCAAATAAAACAGATCATTCTATTATATATCAAAGTACTTTTCAATACGACATGGAAATATCTGAACATTTTGTGCTGTTTTAAACAGATTATTGCTATATTCCGAATTTTTATTCGGTACTGTAATGTCGAATAAAGGCTTGTAAGCTTGCTATACTTCTTGGCTGGGTCAAAGGTAAGTTATTACTCGTGAAATAAGGGAGGGATAACTATAAATATAGTTTATATAAATGTCATTTCTGGTGGACCTATACATAATTAATAATTGCTACTGACTGAATGATTCATGATGCGGTAGGATATAAACATTTTTGTGTTTGAACTTTAAGCTAGACAGAGTTAGGGAATTCCACCGTTACCATGGCTTGACTTCCCGAATAAAAAAACAAGAAATCAACGAGTGAATCCGGGCCGCACGTAAAGATCATTCCTTATGCTGACTACGTAAGTCAAAGATAATTATTCCTTTAAAATCTTTTCGATTACGCAATATACAGGAAAATTCAAAAGATAAACGTAGATCCTGATGTAACAATGAATAGTTGACGATAACATAAATGCACAGAACCGGTCACTTTGTCACATCGGAATGCGTTCAATAAGCTGGGTGCATAAGAAATTGCATATGACTAATACACCTTCAATTTGGTACTGTCTTGTGCTCTGAACATAACCGTAGAAACCTTTTAAATTTGCAGTGTTTCTCTCTCATATGTGAAGTTTGCTGCAGCATAGATAATATAGTAAAAACGAAGACTTTCTTTGAATGCGTACATGCTGTGTTATCGTATGAAGCAGCTAATGAACATTTAATATCCCCTTGTGCAGTAACTAAAATTATTCCAGCTACGAGCAGGAAGAAAACGCTCGCCGACGTGGGATGTCGCCATTTATTGGACGTCCACTGACTGCTTACATTTCACTATCCCGAGCTTCATTAGGCATGTCTTTGTTCTAGCCCAATGTAAAATCGGAGCAGTCATAAATATTTTATGTCGGCGTGAATGAAAGACTGCCTGGATAATTCCGTTCATTTCATTTATGATGCTGTCTGAGGCACGCGAATTTTTCTCTACATTAAATATGCAGCTGCCAAGTGAATTGGCGACGGTACAAAGCAGTGTCGAGTCATGTTTTATTCGCTACCGTGAGTTCAGAAGCCTACGCTTTCTTTAGTACACGTGGTTCATATTACGCACGTGCAGTAGAAATAATACATGCATTAAAATTGAGTAAAGCAAGTTTTGTCTGTCAACATTTTCTTTTAATTAATTCTTAGGTATCACGTGACAAAACGACGATATGGTTATGAGAAACGCCGTAGTGGAGGACTCCGGTTTCATTTTGATCACCCGGGGTTCTTTAACGTGTACCCAAATCGAAGTACGTGAGCGCTTTTGTGCATCTAGCCCTTAACGAAACGCGGCCACCGCCGAACCCGGGAGCTCAAGCTCGCAGCGCCAGCGCCACTGGTCTACAGCAGCGGGCATCTGGCAAGATAAGGACGCTTGCTGACTGCACTCAGCGCCTCTGTGACACCTCACAATGAATATAAGATGTACAAAGGGCTGCCTCTTAAGGCGTGAGGCTAAATTTACCTAAAACGTCGTCTGCGCTAACACGTCTTTCGTGGCGCAAGGACTGTGCGAAAAGTTTCGAAACATATAGAATGAATAGAAGGGAATTCCGTTTTACTTCCACTGAGTATTCGCGTAGATTCGTTGCTCCCGCGGCAAACAGCCCTTCTGGGAGATTTTCGAGCTGGAAATCAAATTGGCGAGGCGGGTGGGCAGAGCTACGTGAACGATTTATTTTCTAAACAAGAGCAGGCGAACTGTTTTTGTTGCTCCTGCTGCTGCGTCGCAGCTGCGCCATATTCGCGAATCTGAGAAATTCGTTTAAACCCAGTATCCACTATTCTCTGAAAAGGGCAGTACTTCACCGGAAACATAAACAAATATTTTTTGTTGCAGTCATATTCACCTCAACATTTTTTTTATTATATAGTGACAGAGTTACAGAACGCAAGGCTTTTTTTTGGAACCGGGTCAAATTAGACATTGGAGGGTGGCTTCAAGCTGTACCAGAGATGTCTTAATATATTTGTTCTTACTTTTTTGTTGAAATTGGAGACTGTAGCCTCACTGCACGCTGTAGAACCTAATTTACCAACCTCTTGTAATAGTTTCTTTTAATGAAAATCAAGGAAACAGATGTAGTCAAAATGTAATGGTGAAGGCTACTCCTTTTCGCATAGTAACAATACTAATAAAATATGTTGTACGAACTGAAAAAAACCTGCCGAAGTTTTTTGTGTCTACTCTCCTGTTTCTGTGCTTTTGAGGCGAGTAATGGTGGTCTAGTGATAAGGCATCTTTGTAGGCAAAGGGCGCTTCCAGCGCCTTTGGCTTTCTGAAAGAATTTCTGTCGCTGAATTTTTATGTGGCTAGTTGACAATCAACGGCAGTTGTTTATTTCTACTCTACCTGGTATAAAACTGCTTATTCTACTTGTAATCATCTTTAGCTAGATGCTTGTAGGTGATGGTAGGGCCTATATGTGGGACCTGTAACCCTATGTCGTATAGTAAACATACATAGAGGAAAATAACATGCACAAACGTAATGCGAAAAATGCTTTAAAGTTCCGTTTTTGCAGTTAGCATATAACCCAAGAAATTATAGGACACAAGCACATGAGTGACGGGCAATCCTGCTCCATTGTGTTATGTAAAATAAGAGGGGGAGACATTCACTAGATAAGGTTGGGCGCAAAAGCGCACAAAATTGGCTGGAAAAACGCGCATGCTTTAAGTTCACCACGGACAAGCGGAGAACCACAACAAAACAATATATGAATACCTATAGCTGGTGGTGGCGATGCCTCCTATATATATATATATATATATATATATGACTAGTACAACCAGCACAGGAATATTCACTGCAATTCACTAAATTTGTGCTCGTACGCCAGTCAAAAGGACCCCTACTTTTTCCCTGTGCTTCGGACAACCGTTATTGTTTGTTTGAGAATGTTTATTCAGTTCACGGTAGAATTACAGAGTAGCGTAGCAATATGCAGAGCAGTGTTCTATTGTCGAGACCTGTACCGCAGCCCTTGGTTTTTAGTGAAATTAGTGAAAAAAAATACAAGCAGCAAAAAAAACAATAATTTGCAGAAAGCGTATAGATAAACCTACATTTTCAAAACAATCAGTCAATGCAATCTTTCAAACGCAAAGGAAAAAGAAAGAAAGAAAATATGCTGGGAAGAACTGAGCGCTAAATCTACATACCTAAAAATGTGCGTTCACGTTCATATTAGTTGCAAGATGGTGGCCGTGGTCGAAGGGGCCCCAATACTGCGTGGTGGCGATGCCAAAAGAGAAATAGGTTTATCGAATGCTAGCAATTAGAACGGTGCTTTATTGATTCTTCAATTTTTTATATGTCGGTGGTGCCGTGCACTCTGGGCCCATTCGACCACGGGCACCATTTTGCAACTCATATTGAACGTGACTGCACATATAAGCGTACATAAACATATTTGAAGTGGGAGGTAAGGTACCAAGGTAACCCGTAGGTAAGCTCCCCGAAGTAACAAACAACATAATAAAGAAACAAATATTTACAAATGTCTAGCTCAAGGGACCGGATAGGACTCGATCGACTGTAAAAGCTGATAAACAAAAAGAATCTAGGCAGCAAAAAAAAAAAAAAAAAATCGCCACAGCATGAAATTAGTGACAAGAAAACTTGGCATAGGACAGGGCCATGTGTATGCACTGAAAGACGAGCAGGGTAAGTTCATCAGCAATTTCGATCAATTTCAATGATATAGTAAAAGCAGCAGAATAACTGTATACTAGCTTGTACCCAGAGTACCCAGAGCAGTCACACAACCTTCACTGTAAGTAGTGATGAACAAGATACAGAAACTCCTTCTATAACTAGCGATGAAGTTAGATGGGTTTGCAAGACATGTCCCAGGGAAAAGCGGCAGGAGAAGATAGAATAACAGTCGACTTAATCATACATCAAGGAGTTATTATGCTTGGAAAGATTGCGGCCCTTAGTACGCAATGCCTTACGCCCTCAAGAGTACCAGAGAGCTGGAAGAATGCCAGAATTATACTAATCTTTAAAAAAAATTTACAGAGGAATGAAAATGGGTTGGAGTACATACGACAGCCTTTACCAAATACTGACTGAGAGTTTACCATTGTCATTGAAAAGTACGCAATAATTGCATTCTACTCGTGCTAACATATGGGGGCAGAAATTTGGGCGTTGGAAAAAAAGCTCGAGAACAAGAGAACGAAAAATGTTATGCGTAAAATTAAGAGACAGGAAGAGAGTCGCGCAGATCAGAAAGCAAACGGGGATAGTCGATATTCTACTTGACATTAGGGAGAAATTTGGAGCTGGGCAGGCAATGTAACGCGTAGGGTGAACCGTTAGATTTACAGAATGGCTGCCGCCAAGGGAAGGCAAGCGCTGTCGAGGACGGCAGAAAATCAGGTGGGCTGATAAAATGAGGACATTTGCAGGCGTAAGTTGGAATCACATAGCGCAAGACAATGAGCAACACGAGAACAAGGCGAAAGCGGGAGCCAACGTTTCGACAAGTGGACTTGTCTTTTTCAAGGCGGCATGTGCTTTCCTCACCACAGTATGCATAGGTAAGGTTCTTCTAAAGGGGAGGCGGGGTAAGGCGGGTGGGCACAGCAACGAGCGAAGGTTTATTAGCGGTGTGGGTGTAGAATTGAGATTAAAGGAGTGCTGGTGCACAAGGCCGGTGGCACGGCCGTCTGTCAGCCACGTGTCAACGACGGGCACAGCAGTCCTCTATTAACCGATTCGCTGGTGGTCGTGGGCTATCGTGTCTCTGAAAGAGATAATAGAAGCAGCGGCAGAAACCGGTGCTCGTGAAAAAATATATGAGTATATAAAGAAATACTGAAATGCAATAAATAAATAAATGAATAAAAGGGAAAAAAGAAAGAAAAGGCGCAAAAAAGCACTAAGCAACCAAACTAAGCGCTGTTGCCTATAGTTTAAAATTTAGCATAGCGAATGGATTCTAAAGCTCCCTTTGAAACGTTTATGCATAATTTTCGCCATCTCTTGAACTTATTGATAAGGTATGATTCTCTGTATTTTCTTTCTCGACGTTGCAACCAATAGGCATAAACGTTTCAAAGGGAGCTTTAGAATCTATTCGGTTTGCTAAATTTCAAGCTATAGGCAACAACATTTAGTTTGGTTGCTTAGTGTTCTCTTCCCCTTTCTTTCCTTCTTATTTATTTATTTATTTATTTCATTTATTCCATTTCAGTCTTATATTTATATCTACTCATTTATTCTCAATTCTAAACCCACGCTGCTAACACACCTTCGCTCGTTCCTGCGCCCACCAGACTCACCCCCTCTCCCCTTTAGAAGAACCCGAGCTATATATACTGTGCCGAGGAAAGCATATGTCGCCTTGAAAACGACAAGTCCACTTGTCGATGTTGGCTCCCACTTTCACCTTGTTGTCGTTTTGCTCATCGTCTTGAATTTCCATCTCCCGCCTTCCCCCTGTTTTCGCTGGATAGCGCAAGACAGGGGTAGTTGCACATCCCAAGGAGCTACCTTCGTCGTGCCGTGCACATAAAAGATGATGATGGGGGTGGTGATGACGACGATGAAATATATTTGGTGCAAATAGTAAAAACATCCTTAAGACGCATTTTTTTTCTCGTTTGATTGTTCGTTTAGCGGCAGATTGTTTCTCACTAAGTACAGGTACGGAGAGCCATCAAGGCCACTCTTAGGTTTCCCTTAACACGTTGGCACCTTTTCTCTCTTTCGAACGCAGAGTACCCCGAGAGGAGCGCCCTAGTGGGCGGCTCGGCGTCACTACCCTGCAACATCACGCCTCCAACGCTGGACGATGCCGTGGCGCTGGTGCTGTGGTACCGCGGGGACTCCGGCACGCCCATCTTCAGCCTGGACGCGCGCAATTCCCCGCCGGATGCCGAGCGCACGTTCGTGGACGACTCACTCGGCTCGCGCGCTTTCTTCAACCGGTCGGGCGCCATGGCCACGCTGCAGCTGCAGCCCGTCAGGGACGTCGACGACGGCGAGTACCGCTGCCGGGTCGACTACAAGCGCTCGCGCACCCAGAACAGGATCGTGCGCCTCAACGTTGTCGGTGAGCGCCATGTGTGGCCGCGCTGCGATGCAGCAGTCGCGACGACTGTATAGGGGTACGAAAAATGGACACAAACCATCGAAGATGACGGTCAACGTAAGCGAACAGTGAAGCGCCTCTAGAAAGCTATTCTCTTTACGAAGGAACGAAGAGTTTACTGGCGTAAGGCTGTGCCAGTCAGGATGGTCAGGTCGCGTTTGCCGGTTTATTGCCTAATTCTGTAGAAAACAGAGCCATCGACCGGCACACCCGCAGCGGTTACGAATAAGTGGCTATACTAGTAAACCGATTCGCCACTGTTGTAAGATTCACTCCAGCTAAGCCGATTCCTCATTGTTGCAAATAAAATTCACTCCAGCTAAGTTCAGGTGTCTCCAGTGGCACGAGCGCCGACGTGGAAGGCGACCGTCATCCTCCGCTACCGCCACCGGAGCCCTCTCTCGCAGCGGCCGCAGGGGGAGAGGGCGGCGAGAGAAGCGGTGTCCTTCCCGAGCTCTCCACCACATCATCTAAACCTTCAGATACAGTAAAGCTCTCGCGCGATGACACGTGCTTCTCAAAGAAATATCACAGTCAGCGTTCGCGAAAAACGTGTCTTGCAACCCTCTACTGCGAGAGAGCACGCGACTTTTGCATCGGTGATGAAAGCCTGACTCCTACAAAAACAGGCGAAACAGCCAACAAAGGCTATGCGCTCTAAAACCACCAGCGCAAAGTGAAGCTTTGCCAGATTCCGCACTCCGCCTCACGGAGTGCGGCATCGCTCCCAATTTTTCCAGTCAAGTTTGTTCTCTCTCATACAGCACTTCGTCTCGCGCTGACGAGTAGCGTTAATCGCCGAACGCTATTATAAAGCTCTTTGAGACAAACGTACTGTCGCGCGAGAGCTTGCGGTCTATGGAAGGTTTAGATGCTGTCGTGGGGCCCTCAGATAGGAAAGCCCTCCTCTTCTCCAGCCGTCCTGTCCACCTGCATCGGCTGAGAGAGGAGCTTCAATGGCGGCAGAGGATGGCAGGTTCGCGCCGCATAGGTTCACACCTATGACGAATGGGCTTATAAGTACAGTCACCTCCACTTCCGCTGCGGATGCGCTCGTTAAGGGTTCTGTTCTCAGCAAAATTAAGCAATGAAACAACTAATTCTACAAATGTAGACCTTAAAGTACATCATTTATTTATTACAGGTAATAGCTTTCTAACAGCATTCGGCTCTTCGCTTACATTTATCATCACCGTCGATGTTTACTGCGCAATCTTTTTTGTGTGCTAAAGCGTTTAATTTATTGATTCGAAAGCATCAAATGGCCCGTTGAGCGGAAAAGTCGGCGGTGTCGGTAGCGACGAAACTTCCCCATTGCTGGCAACGCCATGTCACGAACACTTGCTTGCTGGATCGGCCATTGACGGAGCCGATCGAGCGAAGGGAACACATGTTGCTGTGGTATTGCGTGAGGGGAGCTCATAACCTGTAGGACCGTTCAGCGGCGTTCAATTGGACATTAATACTTTCGCATTCATAACTCATAAGCAGTGCATATGTATGTTCGGATATTTTTTTCTTAATGTGCCCACTGATCTATCTTTTTGGCAGTGTGTCAGCTGTATGTTTATATAGGTATCAGTGCATCACTGCGCACTACGTTCAACCACGGGGGCTGGTGGGCCCAATCAAGCTGCCATAATGCAGTTTTGCCACTATATTGGTATGTAACGATGTGGTTGAAAATTCAACCATTTATGAATGCTTCAAGCACGTTAGAACTTAAGCGCTTGTCCTTGTTTTCTCTTTTCTTTCTGTTTTCTTCTGTATGCAATATAATATCTATGTGTCCACGTCTGATTCAAATACTGCACAAAAATCTCAGGCAAAAGTCTTGTTCCTGCTTTTGTATATAGCGTAACTCTACAAATTTAATTTGGGGGACTTCAATGCCTTGGAAACTAAACTGAATATATGTATGGTGGCAATAAATACAACTACCTCCACTTGTGGCCCACACTTGATAACCTTTAGGAACTTATATAATGCTAGGAACTGAAGATATGTTAGAAGTCAACAAATATTAGAAAATGATCTAAACATATTCTTGCTTTTTCGCAGTGCCTCCGACGGAAGTCCTGATAACGAATAGGACGGGGGAGCCGTTACGGAACCGTCCAATTATTGGGCCGTTCAATGAAGGCTCCTCTTTGACGCTTGTCTGCAAGGCACTCGGAGGTGAGTTATGCCTCTACCGTGGTTAATGTCAGAAAATACAAGAAAAGCTTGACGCTGCCGCATTCATAAACGTACTCGAAAATAAGGAACGCCGTAAAGAGGGAAAATCAATTTCACAATCAAAGTTTTAATGACTGCATGCACTTGAACGACACCGCAATCGGAGTCCCGTAGGAAAATCCGTGGCTCTCATAATCCACCCCGCTTGCTCCATTGTCGAGGTCTACGTCTTGGATTTGCTCCTTACTCATGCATTTAATCAGTGAGAGACCTAGAAATCTCACCAAGAATGATTGACTTCGCCAAGGTCTTGCGGAGAAGGAAACAACGTACGAAAATTTACTGACGTTTGCGTACGGGGCTTTTTACAATCACCGCTGAGCGTTCAAGCGCACTAATTGATAAAATCATCATTTCTGAATAATTCCAAGAAAACGATAAAGTCCTACCAAATAAACAAATATGCCTAAGCACAAAACTGATTACAGCGCATCCAAAAAGTGACAGTGGGAGCCCAAATTTTCGGAAAAGACAGTGTTTCTCTTATTCCATATAGTATCTCTCTCTTACCCATCCTGTATTTCACAACACTGAAAGTATTGCGAATAAATTTAGTCCGACGCGGAGACTGTAGATGGATTCCAGATTGGAAGTTTTTGGAGGATTCTAGCTCGAGAAATTGTAGAACACAGACACACACAGGAACAAACTGACGTGGACTTCCACGTCTGTTTTTTTTTTTTATGTGTGTGTGTCCTACAATTTTTGGTGCTAGAATCCTCGAAGAATGAACAATCTCGATCAGTTAAGCACCCTTTTGCATAAGTTTTCTTTAGGCGCAAATAAGAAAAAAAAATAATGTCAAGCTAGAATCGATCGGAGGTGAAAGTGCGACTCGACTCCGGTGCCCTTAGGCTCGTGCTCTATAAATACAAACGACAATTTCGAGCAAAAGGGGAAAAGCCGGCGACCGGCTTTCCATCTCATTAAAGCGGCCCTAGACATCCAACCTCACCTCCAGACATCCAGACAACTCGTCGCCTCGCTTTCTCGAAGGCTTAGGCGCATAGGACCCTCGGGTTCATTGGCACAGAGCGTCCAATGGCATCGGAGTGTATATTTAGATGGCAAAGCCTTGGGCCAAGAAGCGCAAGGTCGCAATCCGCTTCGTCACCGTCACTAAGCTGGTGCACTCGCGCTCTTTATATATATATATATATATATATATATATATATATATATATATATAAGATATCTCGTTCTCGCTTTCTCTCAAACAGACTTTGTTATTGGCTGTGGGATAGCAGCCCAATCTCAATTTAAGGTTGAATGATTAACTGCGACGCTTTTGAGTCGCCATTTATTCATGGCATATAAGATAGCAAAGCAACGCTCGGTGTATAATAAGCGCCGTAGTACAGCTAACCGTACAAATTTTTACCGCGTGTAAGAAGAGCGCTTAACCACGAAAATACACGTGAGTGCAAGTAACAATAGGAGGTCTGTAAAAGTTCGATATTAAAGCGATAGTTTTCTTTGACTTTCCCCGCCCACATTGTATGCAGTTCGCATGTTTAATAATAATAATAATAATAATAATAATAATAATAATAATAATAATAATAATAATAATAATAATAATAATAATAATAATAATAATAATAATAATAATAATATTGTTTATTTTTAATCATCACACTGATGAAGGAAGCTGTAGGTAAAAGCTGCTCTCCGTAGAGGCAGCTTTGACAAAGCCCCACAACTACCTTTCTACAAATCAGTCAGCAGCGGCATACAGCAACAAAAAAGATAGAAAGAATGAAAGAAAATAATGGGAAGGATATTTTAGTTTCATTAACAGGCAAAGCACAGGAGCAAGTATAAGGGTGGCCAGAGAAGTAGTGCAATTTAAAAACATAGTATACGAAGTTTTCGCAATCTGATCGGTGTACACTGCAGAAAATTTGTACCAGCTCTCACATATTGATTAAGTAGTGTAGGCGTCATGCTGGACAACTTATTTTTGGAACACTTTGTTTCCAGGGTTATCACTTTCCAAATTTCTTTGTATCATGTATTAAGCGATGTTATTATTTGCTGTAGATGTGAAAGGTAGAATATGTCGATTTTCTTTGACTTCGTGCCTAGTCGCTACAGTTAACTTATAGGTGTAGAGGTTGTAGACAGAAGAATTTCCAGCCTGCTGAAACAATTCACCCGTGTGGAGCTCGTATGGTAAGTTAATAATTATTGTGACATATTTATTTTGCATCAGGTATAGCTTTTGCAAGTTTGTAAAGTTGTGGAGCCCCATGGAGGTGAGGAATGAATAACGAGATTTATAAAGTGAGAGCTTTACTTTAAATGGCAGCACTGTGTTACAGCGGTATGTCATGTCCACAACGTGGAATAACTGGTTGAACGCACTATCGATATGTTCCTTCCAATGCATACTGCTTGAAAACGCAACTTCCAGAATTTGTACAGAATATTATTTAAAATATTTTATTTGTGTTTATGCTTAATTTATTAAAACATGAGCGGTGTTTTAGTTCCGCAAGATCTGGTTCATACTTTCCTGGAGGGGTATACTGTCTTCATCGGAAACAAATATGCTGACATCATGAGCATATGAACGTGTGTAAATTCGGTATAGATGCGAATTAGTTCATTTATGTAGGCCAGAAAAAGACGAGGCCCAAGGATACTTCCCTGCGGTACGCCGTTAGAAATAGTCTTCAGCTCCGAGTAGTTCCTGTCGATCTGAACTACCTGCTTGTTTTACATATTTTTATTAGGTCTAGCCAATGACAACAGATTCCATAACATTGTAATTTCTGAAACAACATAGAACGCTGAATATTATCGAAAGCTTGGCTAAAGTCTACGCACTTACCTAGCACGACATGCTTGTTTTACAACTCGAATAGAATAAACTCTTTTTGCTCCATTAATGCCATTTCTGTAGATTTTTGGACAACTTCCGACACAAGGTGCCATTTGGTGTGTAGCCGATATATACATATGTGCGACAGTCAGTTTCAAATCTGGCTCCCCTAGCACAAAAGCCTGATGTTCTCACTATTAGACCACGAACTCATTTCTTCATTACCGTTTAATTATTGAACAAGAATGTTTTTGAGAGCAAACGCTAATTAAAGAAACAATATGTACAAATGTAATGTTTGAAAAACGTGAGCTTTTGCTATTTCTCGGCTAGTACTTTTTACTTACACTAACGAAATGCTCGCAGAAGTGCCAGGTTGACTGGCATTAAAATAGAGGACCCATACTACTAGGTTATTTCACTGCGCACAAACCTATAGTTGGCCGTTGCTGCCACCTAATTTACTCGATATTGGTCCAAGATTAACAAGTGTATAGCAGCGGGCCAATTCTTATCCTTTTTTATTCAGGCTACTTTAATTTTGTATTATTGTTCAAAATATTGCAACCAAATGCTCCTTTTTGCTTAGGAAACAGCTAATCTGACATATGCAGCAAATCATTAAACAACGAGAAAAATTGAAAAAAAATTATCGAGAGCTGCTACCGGTTTAACATCAAATTACGTATTGGAATGCCTTGTCAAGTTAGAAAGCCATGGCTGTGCCTTCAGAAGGCCTGTGTAATATTGCTTCAACACAATTTTCAAAGGATCCCAGATTATTTATTGCAAATAAAGTCGTTCTTACACAGGCGGGGAGAGGAATGTTCATCAAATATGTGTCAGTGACAACTATTTTTTTTACCTCATCTCAGTACCGAGCGCCGAATGATTACACGATGCTGTATCAATCTCGTGATCTCGTAACGTTAATAATATAGGCACCTGTGAGCGCCACAGAGATGATTGATCACCCGATGCATTACCGAGCATGCTGTCATTTCGCCGAACACGATCGCGATGGTTTTGTTTAGAACAGCTGCGACATCCGAACATTCGCTGATAAGCTTCCTACATTGACATGCGTCGCGGCCTTTGCTCTGTCGCTTCCAGCCCTTGGGACCGGGTAATTTATTCCAAGTTATGTTCTTTGCTTATGTATGAAGAGTTCATGCATTACGACAACACGGGCACAAGCGGTTATATACGCGCCGGCAAAATTCTCTGTTTTTCTAATAAAGAGCCCTCTCTATCTCACAACACGGGCTGGGCTCATATGCAAATAATTTCCTTGAGGTAGAACCGGGTCCCGCACTATCAAAGGATTTTTGATTTCATGAATCGTTAACGTGGTGTTGTTGTGCATGCAGGTTGCGCAAACTCGTGAGGAGGGTATAGCAGTGCTATTGGAGGAATTAGAGGGCAGTAAATGGGATATAAGAGGGCTCAGTGAAGTTAGGAGGCCAAAAGAAGCATATACAGTGCTAAAAAGTGGGCGCGTCCTGTGCTACCGGGGCTTAGCGGAGAGAGGAGAACTAGGAGTCGGATTCCTGATTAAAAAGAATATAGCTGGTAACATACAGGAATTCTGTAGCACTAACTAGCCGGTAAAATACAGGAATTCTATAGCACTAACGAGAGGGTGGCAGGCCTTGTTGTGAAACTTAATAAGAGGTACAAAATGAAGGTTGTACAAGTCTACGCCCCTACATCCAGTCATGATGACCAGGCAGTCGAAAGCTCCAATGAAGACTTAAAATCGGCGATGCGTAAACTCAAAACAAAATACACTATACTAATGGGCGACTTCAATGCCAAGGTAGGCAAGAAGCAGGCTGGAGACAAGGCAGTGGGGGATTATGCCATAGGCACTAGGAATAGCAGGGGAGAGTTATTAGTAGAGTTTGCGGAACAGAATAATATGCGGATAATGAATACCTTCTTCCGCCAGCGGAATACCCGAAAGTGGACATGGAGGAGCCCGAACGGCGAGACTAGAAATGAAATAGGCTTCATACTCTGCGCTAACCCTGGCATCATACAAGATGTGGAAGTGCTCAGCAAGGTGCGCTGCAGTGACCATAGGATGGTAAGAACTCGAATTAGCCTAGACCTGAGGAGGGAAGGGAAGAAACTGGTACATAAGAAGCTGAACAATGAGTTAGCGGTAAGAGGGAAAATAGAGGAATTCCAGATCAAGCTACAGAACAGGTATTTGGCTTTAACTCAGGAAGAGGACTTTGGTGTTGAAGCAGTGAACGACAATCTTGAGGGCATCATTAAGGAGTGTGCAATAGAAGTCGGTGGTAACTCCGTTAGACAGGATACCAGTAAGCTATCGCAGTAGACGAAAGATCTGATCAAGAAACGCCAATGTATGAAAGCCTCTAACCCTACAGCTAGGATAGAACTGTCAGAACTTTCGAAGTTAATCAACAAGTGTAAGACAGCTGACATAAGGAAGTATAATATGGATAGAATTGAACATGCTCTCAGGAACGGAGGAAGCCTAAAAGCAGTGAAGAAGGAACTAGGAATTGGCAAGAATAAGATGTATGCGTTAAGAGACAAAGTCGGCAATATCGTTACTAATATGCATGAGATAATACAAGTGGCTGAGGAGTTCTATAGAGATTTATACAGTACCAGTGGCAGCCATGGCGATAATGGAAGAGAGAATAGTCCAGAGGAATTCGAAATCCCTCAAGTAACGCCGGAAGAAGTAAAGAAAGCCTTGAGAGCTATGCAAAGGCCGAAGGCAGCTGGGGAGGATCAGGTAACAGCAGATTTGTTGAAGGATGGTGGGCAGATTGTTCTAGAGAAACTGGCCAGCCTGTATACGCAATGCCTCATGACTTCGAGCGTACCGAAATCTTGGAAAAACACTAACATAATCCTAATCCATAAGAAAGGGGACGCCAAAGACTTGAAAAATTATAGACCGATCAGCTTACTGTCTTTTGCCTACAGAGTATTTACTAAGGTAATGGCAAATATAATCAGGAACACCTTAGACTTCCGTCAACCAAAGGACCAGGCAGGATTCCGTAAAGGCTACTCAACAATAAACCAAATTCAGACTATCAATCAGGAGATAGAAAAATGTGCGGAATATAACCAACCTTTATATATAGCTTTCATTGATTACGAGAAAGCGTTTGATTCAGTCGAAAACTCAGCAGTCATGCAGGCATTGCGGAATCAGGGTGTAGACGAGCCGTATATAAAGATACTGAAAGATATCTATAGCGGCTCCACAGCCACCGTAGTCCTCCATAAAGAAAGCAACAAAATCCCAATAAAGAAAGGCGTCAGACAAGGAGATGCGATCTCTCCAATGCTATTCACATCTTGTTTACAGGAGGTATTCAGAGACCTGGATTGGGATTGGGGATAAGAGTTAATGGAGAATACCTTAGTAACTTGAGATTCGCTGATGTTATTGCCTTGCTTAGTAACTCGGGGGACTAACTACAATGCATGCTCACTGACCTGGAGAGGCAAAGCCGGAGGGTGGGTCTAAAAATTAATCTGCAAAAAACTAAGGTAATGTTTAACAGTCTCGTAAGAGAACAGCAGTTTACGATAGGTAGTGAGGCACTGAAAGTGTTAAGGAAATACATTTACTTAGGGCAGGTAGTGACCGCGGATCCGGATCATGAGACTGAAATAATCAGAAGAATAAGAATGGGCTGGGCGCGTTTCCAGGCATACTCAGATCATGAACAGCAGGTTGCCATTATCCCTCAAGGGAAAAGTTTATAACCAGCTGTGTTTTACCAGTACTCACGTACGGGGCAGAAACCTGGTGGCTAACGAAAAGGGTTCTACTTAAATTGAGGATCACGCAACGAGCTATAGAAAGAAGAATGATGGGTGTAACGTTAAGGGATAAGAAAAGAGCACATTGGGTGAGAGAACAAACTCGAGTTAATGACATCTTAGTTGAAATCAAGAAAAAGAAATGGGGCATGGGCAGGACATGTAATGAGGAGGGAAGATAACCGATGGTCATTAAGGGTTACGGACTGGATTCCAAGGGAAGGGAAGCGTAGCAGAGGGCGGCAGAAAGTTAGGTGGGCGGATGAGATTAAGAAGTTTGCAGGGACAACATGGCCACAATTAGTACATGAACGGGGTAGTTGGAGAAGTATGGGAGAGGCCTTTGACCCGCAGTGGGCGTAACCAGGCTGATGATGATGATGATGATGACGATGATGATGATGATGATGATGATGATCCTTTAACGTGGTGTTGTTGTGCATGCAGGTTCCGTAAACTCGACAAGCTGTCTGACACTCTTAATTATAGTTAAATTCCAACGTGATGATTAGGCACACTGAAAGGCCTTGAGGTGCTTGAAGGATTAAGGCATCACGGATAAGTGCGGGTCTTACCTAATGAGCTCATGTCCTATTGACTCGTCGTACTGGACAAATCCAGTGATCTTGCTCCACAAAGTAAACGTTCTTTGGTGTTTACCCCTTCTTTGTATTAACTGGAACGTACAGTTTTTATATACAATGTAAATGATGCGTGTTATTGTTTCTGCGCTGCTGTAAATTCAGCGAGTAAAAATTGTGTCGATGTAGAATGGCAGATATGTGCATACAAGCAGAGCGTATTAATGTCCTAGTCTATTGCACTATACTTGAGTTGCAAGTTAACAAGTCTGAGCTCATGTAGCTGTAACGTTGTGTAACGCATTTATCGTAAATACTGGGTATCCAAACTGAACATGTATTGTACATGCGGGTGCCGTGCTCGTGAAATCGGTGAGTTATAAGACTAGCGGAGTCATACTGACATTACAAGCAAGTTTTACTTCTAATAATTGTTTATTATTTACAGCGCGCGTGAGTTCATTACCATCATTGTAAACGTCAGGAAAAGAGGGTTACCACCATCAAGCAACATATGCTGTCACTGTAAGATGTCTTTATTATACAGGTTGTCCCACATAACTTTAGCCAAAGTTTTAAGAAATGAAAAGCACTCCGGACGCGAGTTGAACCGTATGCATAATGTTGGCAGTGGCCTAGAGTTACTCAGGCTATATTTTAATTTCCCCTTAACTAATAGATTAGTTAACTTTAATTAATCAACTTTTTAAGTATTGGCTGCAGACCAGATACGCAAAGCTGTAGAGCTGCTGAATACGGACAGCCACTTTTTATTTCTGGTACAGGCGTAGGGTTTAGTTGCTGGTCGATAGCGCATCGACCATGTCTGTACGAGACGTAGCTCTGCGAAACAAACTGCTTGTCGGCTTTGACATGGTAAGTTATCCACGAATTTCCGTGTGATGGTCTGTCGGTGTGCCACTTGTTTCTTCAGCAAGTTGTATCACGTTTCATATTGATAAGGGACGAAAGAGACCCGTTTCTGTGTTGTTTTTTTCAAACCATGTTAACAGTTTCTATGCCTGATTTTTTTGTTTCTTCAGCCATTGGCCCTCACTACACAATTTCAAGGTTCTTGCGTGAAGTTGTAACGTCCTATCGTTTCCTTAGGGCGAGATTTTCCCTTGAGTACCTCTCCAATGTAAAAAGAAAACGTCTTATGAAGGATCTCATTGAAAGTGTGTTCCCTGTTCCATTATATCGGTTAATTTTTCAACAAGGGCCTGGGCAAGACGTACTTAAAAGGGTTAAAAATATGTGTATACCGGCGAACGTTAAAACATTCTTTTTCAAGCTTCACACGGGAACCTTGCCTGTTAAAATGTGGCTAGAGGAAAGAGGGATTTATGTGCCATGGGGAAGCAGATGCTTTCTGTGCAACAAAGCTGAAACGATTGAACATGTTTTCATCGATTGTAATAATGCCATATTCTTTTGGGATATATTACAGAGAACGTTAAAGATAGACCTACCCCTCAATCCACATGGCATTCGTTTTTTACCGCCTGAACGCGATTTTGAACAGATGGATGTGATCTTTTTACTTGGACTGCACGCAGTATGGCGTAGTCTGTTGGCATATAGACATTGCGATGTTAAAGGCCGAACTGTGTATGAATATTTTGTGGAAATGGTTGTGAAGGTACGTGACGTGTACAAGATGAATGACTGTGATGAAGCTGTGGTGTCAATGCTTGATACTTTGACACATATAAAACGAGTGTGATCTATGATCACAAACACTTTTGAGGCTTGTAGCCAAGCTGGAAATAAAGAAAAAAAAAAAGATGGCGTGGCGTAGTGGTAAAGTGACGGGCTTGGGAGCTGTAGGTCGGTCGTTCGAATCCTTGTCGGAGCAATTTTATTTTTTACTTTTTTTTTCATTTTTTTATTGCACTAAAGCGCTCTTCCTTGCTTTCTGTATTCAGAAAAATATATATGGTGCCCAGGCACCGCATATTTAACGCGCTGGAGCTGTTTTTCGCACGAGTAGCCAGTGCCTCCCAGTACGCCGCGCCTTCCCAGCGCCTTCCCAGCGCCCCAGCGTCCAGCGCGCTGCACTGGGCCCATAATCCGGCGCACTGGGTCCCAGTGGCGCTGGTTTTTGCAATAGGGGTGCTGCTTCTGCCCGCCTTGCGTAAGTTGCTCGCTTGACATATTTGCATGGCGTTCATTTTTTTATTTATAGCAACAACGTACTGTACCGTACCTTAAACTTAAGCTTATCCTGTTTCCCCCCAACCGCTGTCTCATAGTACTGGGGTTTCCTTGCCTTCTCACGTCACCTCCACTCTAATATGGGAACTGCCTCTTCGTCTCCCTCTCCTCCTTCTCCTCTCTACAGTTCTATCTGCGTCCCCTCTGGCCTCGCATGTTAGTAGAAAGGGAAGCGCTGCCGTATCTGGAATGCTTCTGAGGGGAATCACGGATAATTACAGCTGTCAAGCGCCTAATGCGGAGGCAGCCAGGGGCTCAATAGGGCATTGAACACATTCGACGCGGTCAGGGGTGCAATCAAGACTCGATGGGAACCAAAAGTCATTGGGACGCCTCGCATTGGGCGCTCACGGGAAGACTACAAATAAAGCTGTGCAGGGTGATATGGGCTGGACAGTTTTGAAGTGAGAGAAGCTCGCAGTAAAATTGAGTAGAACGACTGAGGAATATGCAAGAAAGTAAATGGGCTGGGAGAGTGTTGAGCTATCGGTAGAGGCAGAAGCATTGATTCACAGTGGAGGAAAAGAATTAGGAAGCTTACCAGCAACTATGCGACCTGCAGGGTGGGCAACACAGCAACAAAGAACGTCAAGCGGAAAAGAGAGGCTGAAATAATCTCATCGGTGGCGGCAATGGAAAAGAACCTGCCATGAGTAACTATTTAAGAGGCAAAAGCGAAATCAGGAAAGAAACAATTTATGAAAACTCAAAGGGAAGCTCATTACTTTTCGAAGCGAGATCGGCATGCCTTAGAACACGCACCTATAAAGCGAGATATAAGAATGAAGAAGAAGCGTGTGCTTGCTGCGGCACAGCTAGGGAAACTATGGAGCATGTTTTATTAGAATGTGAAGACGTCTGCCCAGTGGTCGATTTAAGGACCACTGGCCTCCTTGAAGCCCTTGCGTTAAGCGAGAGCAATGGAAAAGTAAACATGTCCGCAATAGGGATATGTAAGAGGCGATTGGAGGATTAATGGAAGAAAAGTAGGGAAACGGCACAAAGGGGAGACGTACAAAAAGAAAGTTCGCAATAGGGGGTCAGAAAATTTGGTTGTGGGAGTTTATACTGTTTTTTTTTTCTTGTTTAACCTAGGTAGGACATTAGGCAATATAATAGCAAGAGCTTAGTGGCGCAACCCAGCGCCCTGTTCCAAAGGGGACGCTCATAACATCCATCCATCCATCCAACCATCCATCCATCCATCCATCCATCCATCCATCCATCCATCCATCCATCCATCCATCCATCCGGTGAGGTGAAAGCCAGTTTCTCCTGTCGCCTTTCCTCTCACTCGCGCTTGTCATTTGTATACACGCTCTGAACCCTACCGCCCCCTCCACCCCCCCCCCCTCCGCCCGACACGGTGTGTGCTACAGCAGCAGCCACAGCAGGGCACGGCAGCAGCAGCAGCAGTGGGAAAGTTGAAGAAACAGGCAAACAAAGCTTTGCTTTAATACCACGTGATGGGGCCGCTTGTGCCCTGTTATTCTGTTATTCTGACCGCGAAAGGGCGCAGTGCCTGGTGTAGGTACCTGGGCATACGGCTGTTATCGCATCAAGGTGCGAATGCCCTGTTGCGGGCCAGACTCGCTGCAGCCGACCTTATTCATCCATTGCACGCTTGAGAAGAGTGCAATAACAGTGCGCAAGCGCCCCATCACGTGGTATTTTTTTCATATTTCGCGGGCTTTCGTAAGCACACGGAAAAAAAAACGAACACATGAGTTATATCGTGTTGGAAAAAATTTATTGAGAGCTTTCTAAAGGTGCTCTACAACTTTGCGTATCACACTTGTGGCCTGCAGCCATTACTTAAAAACTTGATTAATCAAACATAACTAATCCATTAGTTAAGGGGAAAATAAAAAATAGCTTGGTAACTCTAGGCCAGTGCCAACATTATGCATTCGGTTCACCTCGCATCCGGAGTTCCTTTCATCTTTAAAACTTTGGCTCAAGTTTTGTGGGACAAGCTGTATACCAACCAGCTGCTCTTTTATCTTTTCACGTTTGGCTTTACGTTTACACATTTTTTTTATCGCGCCGCGTTTTGTCGCGCAACCCTTGGGAGCATCAAATCGAGGTTAGCACTTGCCTAATCAGCAGCCGCGCGTCTTCTTGCTCTGCAGGTCGGCCCCCACCGCACGTTACTTGGTGGCTTGGCGGCGAGATGGTGG